>NC_084557.2:3290000-3300000 GCF_033978685.3 Nerophis lumbriciformis | reverse complement strand
AGTTCAGCTAGTTCGGTTCCAGGCATAAAGCTTCAGACTCTAGTTCAGGGCTCTATAGCTCGCCATCCAACCTGGCCTGTATGAAAGGGCAGGACCAGTCAAGTTTCCAGTGCGCACACAAAAATACATTCAAATACTAAATACTAAATAATACTACTGTATTCAAATAGCAAAGTATATTCCTTAATATTGTACAATAAATAGTTCATAAATCCAATTAGAATAAATATAATAATTGTTATATCAAAATATTCATTACTCTAAAAAGGTATCAAAATGTAAACAGTGCATCCACAAATAGAGTGCTAGCAGACACAGTGGTTGACTGGACTGCTTCATAAAGTGCCTTGGATGCATAGCACTGATAACTATCAAAGCTAGTATGACAACACAAGAACAATAAGACAATTGTTGACAGTAATAACATTTCATTCATTGGGTTTAACTATATTCAGAGAAACCGGGCATATAAGTAGATGCTAACCGCTCCATTCAAAACGAATGCAGCGGCTAGGCTACATAAAGCTACACAAATGCAACTCACCAATTCCGCAGATAAATCACTCTCAAACACTGCCGCGGACGACCCACGGCTCCGGTAGTCGGCTCCTACAGTTCGACATCATTACATTTTAGTTTAGAAGGCTGATTTAATAATTAAAGCGTAAAACCGAGTCACATACCTGCAGCAACCTCACACAGTGTGTTCCTCTCGCTCTCACCGGTAGCAGCTGACTTCCGGGTTTTATGCTGTCTGACAGCCGCATGAAGTCACGTGACCGCGTGACGTAATGACGCACGCAAGTCACGTGACCGCGTGACGTAATGACGCACGCAATAACAGTTTAGACGACGAAAAATAAATAGAAAGGATATTTAAATGGGGTTTTGTCACCCGGGTTACAGTATTATTTAATGTGTGTCTTATTTAATGTGTGTAATATTTAATGTGTGTGTTATTTAATGTGTGTGTTATTTAGTGTGTGTATTATTTAATGTGTGTGTTATTTAATGTGTGTGCTATTTAATGTGTGTATTATTTAATGTGTGTGTTATTTAATGTGTGTATTATTTAATGTGTGTATTATTTAATATGTGTGTTATTTAATGTGTGTATTATTCAATGTGTGTTTTATTTAATGTGTGTTTTATTTAATGTGTGTGTTATTTAATATGTGTGTTATTTAATGTGTATTATTTAATGTGTGTATTATTTAATGTGTGTTTTATTTAATGTGTGTATTATTTAATGTGTGTGTTATTTAATGTGTGTGTTATGTAATGTGTGTGTTATTTAATGTGTGTGTTATTGAATGTGTGTGTTATTGAATGTGTGTGTTATTTAATGTGTGTATTATTTAATGTGTTATTTAATGTGTGTGTTATTTAATGTGTGTGTTATTTAATGTGTGTATTATTTAATGTGTGTCTTATTTAATGTGTGTAATATTTAATGTGTGTGTTATTTAATGTGTGTGTTATTTAGTGTTTGTATTATTTAATGTGTGTGTTATTTAATGTGTGTGCTATTTAATGTGTGTATTATTTAATGTGTGTTAATTAATGTGTGTATTATTTAATGTGTGTATTATTTAATATGTGTGTTATTTAATGTGTGTATTATTCAATGTGTGTTTTATTTAATATGTGTGTTTTATTTAATGTGTGTGTTATTTAATATGTGTGTTATTTAATGTGTATTATTTAATGTGTGTATTATTTAATGTGTGTTTTATTTAATGTGTGTATTATTTAATGTGTGTCTTATTTAATGTGTGTAATATTTAATGTGTGTGTTATTTAATGTGTGTGTTATTTAGTGTGTGTATTATTTAATGTGTGTGTTATTTAATGTGTGTGCTATTTAATGTGTGTATTATTTAATGTGTGTATTATTTAATGTGTGTATTATTTAATATGTGTGTTATTTAATGTGTGTATTATTCAATGTGTGTTTTATTTAATATGTGTGTTTTATTTAATGTGTGTGTTATTTAATATGTGTGTTATTTAATGTGTATTATTTAATGTGTGTATTATTTAATGTGTGTTTTATTTAATGTGTGTGTTATTACATGCATTGTTAGCTGCCTTGCGCTAGAAGTTTTTCACTATTTAGAATGCCGACACAAAGATGTGTTTTAGTCTCACATAAAGACTGTGGATGAGAGGGAAAAAAAGAGGCCTGATCATCTCATCCACAGATTCATGACCAACATCGCGGCCCCGAAGATCCCCGACGGCGGCGAGAAAGTGGACTTTGACGTGAGTTTGAGTCCGCCGTGTTGTGGAAGGAAGTGACGAGAAGGCGCCGTGTTGTGGAAGGAAGTGACAAGAAGGCTGGCGTGTGCAGGACATCCACAGGAAGCGTCTGGAGAAAGATCTGTCTGAGCTCCAGTCTCTGATCGAGGCTCACTTCGTCCAGAGGAAGAAGGAGGAGGAGGAGCTCGTCGCGCTCGTCAACAGAATCGTGAGTGGGAGATGTCGCCGCGTCAACACAATCGGGAGTGGGAGATGTTGCCCCGTCAACACAATCGGGAGTGGGAGATGTTGCCCCGGCAACAGAATCGGCCTGACCTGCTGTGTCCTCTCAGGAGAAACGTCGAGCCGAGAGAGCCGAGCAGCAGAGAGTCCGAGCAGAGCGGGAGAAGGAGAGGCAGGCCAGGCTGGCCGTACGTTTATGTTGACCTGCACACTCATCTTTATGTTGACCTGCACATTTAGGACCAGGACTGAAATCCACTAGTTGACCTGCACATTTAGGACCAGGAGTTGAGTCCACTAGTTGACCTGCACATTTAGGACCAGGAGTTGAGTCCACTAGTTGACCTGCACATTTAGGACCAGGACTGAAGTCCACTAGTTGACCTGCACATTTAGGACCAGGACTGAAGTCCACTAGTTGACCTGCACATTTAGGACCAGGACTGAAGTCCACTAGTTGACCTGCACATTTAGGACCAGGACTGAAGTCCACTAGTTGACCTGCACATTTAGGACCAGGACTGAAGTCCACTAGTTGACCTGCACATTTAGGACCAGGAGTGAAGTCCACTAGTTGACCTGCACATTTAGGACCAGG
Organism: Nerophis lumbriciformis; assembly: GCF_033978685.3. Lineage (NCBI taxonomy): Eukaryota > Metazoa > Chordata > Actinopteri > Syngnathiformes > Syngnathidae > Nerophis > Nerophis lumbriciformis. The sequence goes on along the minus strand of NC_084557.2, from coordinate 3,296,918 downwards.
ACTGAAGTCCACTAGTGTGCGTCTGACCTTTCCAGGAGGAGAAGGAGCGCAGGGAGCAAGAGGAGCAGCGCAGGAAGCTGGATGACGACGTGAAGAAGAAGAAGGTCCTCTCCAACAGGACCCAGCAGTACGGCGCCGCACAGAAGGTCAGTCTGAAGTAAGGTGGTCCCCATACCAATATTTGGTACCAACATGTGTTTCAGTACTTTTCTAAATAAAGGGGACCACAAAAAATGTCATTATTGTCTTTATCGTAACAAAACCTACATGAAAATTATGTTTATTATTGTCATTTAGTCCTTAAATAAAATAGTGAACTTGTCTTTTAGTAGTAAGTAAACAAACAAAGACTCCTAATTAGTCTATGCAGTAACATATTGTGTTACTATTATTTTGTACACATTATGAGGGACAAACTGTAAAAACTGATTATTAATCTACTTGTTCATTTACTGTTAAAATCTGCTTACTTTCTGTTTGAACATGTTCTATCTACACTTCTGTTCAAATGTAATAATCACTTATTCTTCTCTTCATTGATACTCTACATTAGTTTTGGATGATACCACACATTTCGGTATCGATCCGATACCAAGTAGTTACCGGATCATACATTGGTCATATTCAAAGTCCTCATGTGTCCAGGGTCATATTTACTGAGTTTATAAACATAATATAAATTTAAAAAAAACAAAGACATTTTGTGACGATATATCATAGTAGTATCGACTAGATACACTCTGGTACTTGGTATCATTACAGTGGATGTCAGGTGCAGATCCACCCATGGCGTTTCTTTACATTCAGGAATGCTAGATTTTGTTAGCGGCGAGCTATCGTATCCTCCTACGGTGTGTAGTGAAGCATGTTTAGCTATTCCTCGTCCTCCAGTGATAATGCTACTTGTAAGAAACATATTTGTTTTTATTAAGAAGTAGCTGAAACACTGTGGATGGAGCAGCTCTTCCTGAGGGTGTTTCAGTGTTATAACTTCACCTTTATCTTTACTTTTTACACCAAAATGCGTCCGTTCTCCCTTTTCTGTCTACACACTGTGTCTGCTTGTAAGTACTCTGTGTGTGTGCGCTGCCCAACATGCTCCTCTGCTCGTAAAACCAGCAATGTCATGCCCGTAAAAATAAAATAAAAACAGAGCCGGTATTGATTCATAATATTTACATCTTTTCATAGAGTAATAATAGTAGTGTCGTTTGTGACATTTTCAGCCCGAAAAAAAATTAACAGATCATAAAAAAATATACAGGTAAAAGCCAGTAAATTAGAATATTTTGAAAAACTTGATTTATTTCAGTAATTGCATTCAAAAGGTGTAACTTGTACATTATATTTATTCATTGCACACAGACTGATGCATTCAAATGTTTATTTCATTTAATTTTGATGATTTGAAGTGGCAACAAATGAAAATCCAAAATTCCGTGTGTCACAAAATTAGAATATTACTTAAGGCTAATACAAAAAAGGGATTTTTAGAAATGTTGGCCAACTGAAAAGTATGAAAATGAAAAATATGAGCATGTACAATACTCAATACTTGGTTGGAGCTCCTTTTGCCTCAATTACTGCGTTAATGCGGCGTGGCATGGAGTCGATGAGTTTCTGGCACTGCTCAGGTGTTATGAGAGCCCAGGTTGCTCTGATAGTGGCCTTCAACTCTTCTGCGTTTTTGGGTCTGGCATTCTGCATCTTCCTTTTCACAATACCCCACAGATTTTCTATGGGGCTAAGGTCAGGGGAGTTGGCGGGCCAATTTAGAACAGAAATACCATGGTCCGTAAACCAGGCACGGGTAGATTTTGCGCTGTGTGCAGGCGCCAAGTCCTGTTGGAACTTGAAATCTCCATCTCCATAGAGCAGGTCAGCAGCAGGAAGCATGAAGTGCTCTAAAACTTGCTGGTAGACGGCTGCGTTGACCCTGGATCTCAGGAAACAGAGTGGACCGACACCAGCTGGACTGCTGCTGAGTGGTCCAAAGTCATGTTTTCTGACGAAAGCAAATTTTGCATTTCCTTTGGAAATCGAGGTCCCAGAGTCTGGAGGAAGACAGGAGAGGCACAGGATCCACGTTGCCTGAAGTCTAGTGTAAAGTTTCCAACATCAGTGATGGTTTGGGGTGCCATGTCATCTGCTGGTGTCGGTCCACTCTGTTTCCTGAGATCCAGGGTCAACGCAGCCGTCTACCAGCAAGTTTTAGAGCACTTCATGCTTCCTGCTGCTGACCTGCTCTATGGAGATGGAGATTTCAAGTTCCAACAGGACTTGGCGCCTGCACACAGCGCAAATCTACCTGTGCCTGGTTTACGGACCATGGTATTTCTGTTCTAAATTGGCCCGCCAACTCCCCTGACCTTAGCCCCATAGAAAATCTGTGGGGTATTGTGAAAAGGAAGATGCAGAATGCCAGACCCAAAAACGCAGAAGAGTTGAAGGCCACTATCAGAGCAACCTGGGCTCTCATAACACCTGAGCAGTGCCAGAAACTCATCGACTCCATGCCACGCCGCATTAACGCAGTAATTGAGGCAAAAGGAGCTCCAACCAAGTATTGAGTATTGTACATGCTCATATTTTTCATTTTCATACTTTTCAGTTGGCCAACATTTCTAAAAATCCCTTTTTTGTATTAGCCTTACACAATATTCTAATTTTGTGACACACGGAATTTTGGATTTTCATTTGTTGCCACTTCAAATCATCAAAATTAAATGAAATAAACATTTGAATGCATCAGTCTGTGTGCAATGAATAAATATAATGTACAAGTTACACCTTTTGAATGCAATTACTGAAATAAATCAAGTTTTTCAAAATATTCTAATTTACTGGCTTTTACCTGTATATTATTGCACACTTATAAACAATAGGTAATTGTTTATAGACTAATACATGTGAAGTATATAGAAATAAATACTATTTATTTACATTAAGGGTGTCTGGATCGGATTAAAAAAAAAAATGTATTCTATGATATCGGCTTGCATCTAAAATCACTGATACATGCTCCAATACGAGCAGTCCAGGTAAACATGGCGGGCTATAGTCTACTAGGAGCTAGCAGCTACACAGCAGCTAAGCACACACGTAATCAGTGTCAGAACTGCAGTTTAAAAGTTCAAATTTGAATGACAATAAAAAGGAAGTCTAAGTCTAAAACAGGACATTTGTCAACAAATACACGTATCAAATGATATTACTTGGATACAAAGTGATTGATTGTTGCCACTAATTCAACCTAAAGACAGCATCAATCTGTCATAAAGTTAGTGTTTTTATGCCTATCATTTTTCTCTGAGTAATTTCACTTGATCAAGCATCTTTTAACAACCCACATGACAAAATAATACAAGTATTCGTATGGGATCAATATTGCTATGGGCCAATACTTTAGGCCTCCATATCGGCATCGCAAGTGGAAAAAAAAGCATTTACATATTAAATATGTATGTACGGAGCCCCTAAAAGGGACATGGGGGATTTTTTTTTTTTTTTTATATAATTTTGATTTTTTTTAGACATATCTCGTGCGCACGAGAATCTTTTTATAAAGTTATAAAAAAAAAAAAATTAAAAAAATTATACATATATATTTTTTTTTTGACATGTATCTCATGCACACGAGAAACTTTTCATAAAGTTATAAAAAATAAAAAAAATTAAATTATATATATATATATATATATATATATATATATATATATATATTTATTTATTTATTTATTTATTTATTTTTTGACATGTATAATCAAGCTTAGTGGTTTGGGACTATTTAAGAAAATAGTTTAAAAAAATAAATGTTATTTTTTTAAAGGGTACATGGGGGGAAATGTATTTTTTTATAATTTTTTTATTTTTATATATATATTTTTTAGACATGTATCTCGAGAAACTTTTTATAAAGTTATAAAAAAACATAAAATTGTTTTTATTTTTTAAATTGTTTTATTTATTTTTTAGACATGTATCTCGTGCGCACGAGAAACTTTATAAAGTTATCAAATTAAAAAAAATATATATTTTTTTTTTATACATGCATCTGGTACGCGTGAGAAACTATAAAGTTATAAAAAAAAACAAATTAAAAAAATGATATATATTTTTTTTTGACATGTATCTCATGCACACGAGAAACTTTTCATAAAGTTATAAAAAATTTAAATAAAAAAATTATACATATATATATATATATATATATATATATATATATTTTGACATGTATAATCAAGCTTAGTGGTTTGGGACTATTTAAGAAAATAGTTTAAAAAAACAAATGTTATTTTTTTAAAGGGTACATGGGGGGGAAATGTATTTTTTTATAATTTTTTTATTTTTATATAAATTTTTTTTAGACATGTATCTCGAGAAACTTTTTATAAAGTTATAAAAAAACATAAAATTGTTTTTATTTTTTAAATTGTTTTATTTATTTTTTAGACATGTATCTCGTGCGCACGAGAAACTTTATAAAGTTATAAAATTAAAAAAATTATATATTTATTTTTTTATACATGCATCTGGTACGCGTGAGAAACTATAAAGTTATTAAAAAAAAAAATTAAAAAAATTATATATTTTTTTTTTGACATGTATCTCATGCACACGAGAAACTTTTCATAAAGTTATAAAAAAAATTTAAAAAAAAATTATACATATATATATATATTTTTTTTTTGACATGTATAATCAAGCTTAGTGGTTTGGGACTATTTAAGAAAATAGTTTAAAAAAATAAATGTTATTTTTTTAAAGGGTACATGGGGGGAAATGTATTTTTTTATAATTTTTTTATTTTTATATATATATTTTTTAGACATGTATCTCGAGAAACTTTTTATAAAGTTATAAAAAAACATAAAATTGTTTTTATTTTTTAAATTGTTTTATTTATTTTTTAGACATGTATCTCGTGCGCACGAGAAACTTTATAAAGTTATAAAATTAAAAAAATTATATATATATTTTTTTTTATACATGCATCTGGTACGTGTGAGAAACTATAAAGTTATAAAAAAAAAAAATTAAAAAAATTATATATATTTTTTTTGACATGTATCTCATGCACACGAGAAACTTTTCATAAAGTTATAAAAAATAAAAATAAAAAAATTATACATATATATATATATTTTTTTTTTGACATGTATAATCAAGCTTAGTGGTTTGGGACTATTTAAGAAAATAGTTTTAAAAAATAAATGTTATTTTTTTAAAGGGTACATGGGGGGAAATGTATTTTTTTATAATTTTTTTATTTTTATATATATATTTTTTAGACATGTATCTCGAGAAACTTTTTATAAAGTTATAAAAAAACATAAAATTGTTTTTATTTTTTAAATTGTTTTATTTATTTTTTAGACATGTATCTCGTGCGCACGAGAAACTTTATAAAGTTATAAAATTAAAAAAATTATATATATTTTTTTTTATACATGCATCTGGTACGCGTGAGAAACTACAAAGTTATAAAAAAAAAAATTAAAAAAAATTATATATATTTTTTTTGGACATGTATCTCATGCACACGAGAAACTTTTCATAAAGTTATAAAAAATTTAAAAAAATAAATTATACATATATATATTTTTTTTTTTTTTGACATGTATAATCAAGCTTAGTGGTTTGGGACTATTTAAGAAAATAGTTTAAAAAAATAAATGTTATTTTTTTAAAGGGTACATGGGGGGAAATGTATTTTTTTATAATTTTTTTATTTTTATATATATATTTTTTAGACATGTATCTCGAGAAACTTTTTATAAAGTTATAAAAAAACATAAAATTGTTTTTATTTTTTAAATTGTTTTATTTATTTTTTAGACATGTATCTCGTGCGCACGAGAAACTTTATAAAGTTATAAAATTAAAAAAATTATATATATATTTTTTTTATACATGCATCTGGTACGCGTGAGAAACTATAAAGTTATAAAAAAAAAAAATTAAAAAAATTATATATTTTTTTTTTGACATGTATCTCATGCACACGAGAAACTTTTCATAAAGTTATAAAAAATTTAAAAAAATAAATTATACATATATATATTTTTTTTTTTTTTTTGACATGTATAATCAAGCTTAGTGGTTTGGGACTATTTAAGAAAATAGTTTAAAAAAATAAATGTTATTTTTTTAAAGGGTACATGGGGGGGAAATGTATTTTTTTATAATTTTTTTATTTTTATATATATATTTTTTAGACATGTATCTCGAGAAACTTTTTATAAAGTTATAAAAAAACATAAAATTGTTTTTATTTTTTAAATTGTTTTATTTATTTTTGAGACATGTATCTCGTGCGCACGAGAAACTTTATAAAGTTATAAAATTAAAAAAATTATATATATATTTTTTTATACATGCATCTGGTACGCGTGAGAAATTCTTTAGTTATAAAAAAAAAAATTAAAAAAATTATATATTTTTTTTTTGACATGTATCTCATGCACACGAGAAACTTTTCATAAAGTTATAAAAAAATTAAAAAAATAAATTATACATATATATATATATTTTTTTTTTGACATGTATAATCAAGCTTAGTGGTTTGGGACTATTTAAGAAAATAGTTTAAAAAAATAAATGTTATTTTTTTAAAGGGTACATGGGGGGGAAATGTATTTTTTTATAATTTTTTTATTTTTATATATATATTTTTTAGACATGTATCTCGAGAAACTTTTTATAAAGTTATAAAAAAACATAAAATTGTTTTTATTTTTTAAATTGTTTTATTTATTTTTTAGACATGTATCTCGTGCGCACGAGAAACTTTATAAAGTTATAAAATTAAAAAAATTATATATATATTTTTTTTTATACATGCATCTGGTACGCGTGAGAAACTATAAAGTTATTAAAAAAAAAAATTAAAAAAATTATATATTTTTTTTTGACATG
>NC_084557.2:3202500-3285000 GCF_033978685.3 Nerophis lumbriciformis | reverse complement strand
GAGCATGTACAATACTCAATACTTGGTTGGAGCTCCTTTTGCCTCAATTACTGCGTTAATGCGGCGTGGCATGGAGTGGATGAGTTTCTGGCACTGCTCAGGTGTTATGAGAGCCCAGGTTGCTCTGATAGTGGCCTTCAACTCTTCTGCGTTTTTGGGTCTGGCATTCTGCATCTTCCTTTTCACAATACCCCACAGATTTTCTATGGGGCTAAGGTCAGGGGAGTTGGCGGGCCAATTTAGAACAGAAATACCATGGTCCGTAAACCAGGCACGGGTAGATTTTGCGCTGTGTGCAGGCGCCAAGTCCTGTTGGAACTTGAAATCTCCATCTCCATAGAGCAGGTCAGCAGCAGGAAGCATGAAGTGCTCTAAAACTTGCTGGTAGACGGCTGCGTTGACCCTGGATCTCAGGAAACAGAGTGGACCGACACCAGCAGATGACATGGCACCCCAAACCATCACTGATGGTGGAAACTTTACACTAGACTTCAGACAACGTGGATCCTGTGCCTCTCCTGTCTTCCGCCAGACTCTGGGACCTCGATTTCCAAAGGAAATGCAAAATTTGCATGGTTGGGTGATGGTTTGGGGTGTCATGTCATCTGCTGGTGTCGGTCCACTCTGTTTCCTGAGATCCAGGGTCAACGCAGCCGTCTACCAGCAAGTTTTAGAGCACTTCATGCTTCCTGCTGCTGACCTGCTCTATGGAGATGGAGATTTCAAGTTCCAACAGGACTTGGCGCCTGCACACAGCGCAAAATCTACCCGTGCCTGGTTTACGGACCATGGTATTTCTGTTCTAAATTGGCCCGCCAACTCCCCTGACCTTAGCCCCATAGAAAATCTGTGGGGTATTGTGAAAAGGAAGATGCAGAATGCCAGACCCAAAAACGCAGAAGAGTTGAAGGCCACTATCAGAGCAACCTGGGCTCTCATAACACCTGAGCAGTGCCAGAAACTCATCGACTCCATGCCACGGCGCATTAACGCAGTAATTGAGGCAAAAGGAGCTCCAACCAAGTATTGAGTATTGTACATGCTCATATTTTTCATTTTCATACTTTTCAGTTGGCCAACATTTCTAAAAATCCCTTTTTTGTATTAGCCTTAAGTAATATTCTAATTTTGTGACACACGGAATTTTGGATTTTCATTTGTTGCCACTTCAAATCATCAAAATTAAATGAAATAAACATTTGAATGCATCAGTCTGTGTGCAATGAATAAATATAATGTACAAGTCACACCTTTTGAATGCAATTACTGAAATAAATCAAGTTTTTCCAAAATATTCTAATTTACTGGCTTTTACCTGTATATATATCCCCGCGACCCCGAAGGGAATAAGCGGTAGGAAATGGATGGATGGATGGATATATATATATATATATATATATATATATATATATATATATATATATATATATATATATATATATATAAATAAAAGAAATACTTGAATTTCAGTGTTCATTTATTTACACATATACACACACATAACACTCATCTACTCATTGTTGAGTTAAGGGTTGAATTGTCCATCCTTGTTCTATTCTCTGTCACTATCTTTCTAACCATGCTGAACACCCTCTCTGATGATGCATTGCTGTGTGGCACGCACAAAAGTGCTTTCATCAAATGCACTAGATGGCAGTATTGTCCTGTTTAAGAGTGTCACAACATTGCCGTTTACGGCAGACGGACTGCTTTACTGTAGACGTTCTTTATATTGTGGGAAAGCGGACTCGGGTCCGCATGGAGCTGGAGGGGGTGTCGCCTGAATTTCGGGAGATTTTCGGGAGAACATTTGTCCCGGGAGGTTTTCGGGAGAGGCGCTGAATTTCGGGAGTCTCCCGGAAAATCCGGGAGGGTTGGCAAGTATGCCAATATTACGTACAGGTAATATGTCATGAGACATGCAAATATACATTAAATACGCAGAGGACATAAGTAAAGCAAATTAAATGAACTCAAATATATCTACAAACAAGACATATTGATGCAATATGTACATAAAGCTAGCCTAAATAGCATGTCAGCATCGATTAGCTTGCAGTCGTGTATTGACCAAATATGCCTGATAAGCACTCCAGCAAATCAAAGCTCACCTGTGTGCGTTCACGCACAGCATAAAACGTTTGGTGGACAAAATGAGACAGAGGAGGAGTGGCATAAAACACGTCTTTCTGTGGCAGCGTCGGAGAAAGTCGTGCATGTAAACAAACTACGATGAGTTCAAGGATCGCTGAAATTAGTAGGACAAAACGGTGCTTGCCAAATACTCTCATCAGTGAAGCATGTTTAATATAAAGAGTGGGATTTCTAACAAGGTTTGTTTTCCTACAGAAAATATACTAAAACAAAAAATATTTTTTTTTCATTTTCACACATCTCTGAAAGAGGTCCAGGAGAGCCGCGGGTTGCTGACCCCCCGGACTAGCCCTAATTGAAGACATTCCAGATAAACTCTGTGCTTCACCTCCACTGGAAACGTTTGCAATTGATCCCACCTTTGTGTTGCAGATCAACCTGCTGCTGGTTCGAGTCCAGGACCACCAGAAGTAAAAGTCACAATCTTCGCTGCTTTCACGATTCCGACGTCTCATTTCCCTTCTTCTTTCAGCACCAAGGGCCGCGGCAAGGGAAAGATGGGAGCCCGGCTGAGGTAAAGTGGACCGCCTCCCAGGAGAAACCACGCCAATGTACCACCTGTAGGCGCCGCTGGCTGGCGAGTGGAGCGTCCATATTTCACATCAATAAACCACTCCACCAGCGGAATACAGCTTCCATTTTTCTTTCATCTGACATCGCATGGACAAAGATAAGACCTGCTGGAGGAAAGTTTTGTGGTCAAAATAGTCATCTCATGGAGATTCCTCAGCCATTTAGAGAGATCATGAACAGTAGGGACCGCAGATTCCTTCCCCATCAGCAACAATGCTAATCAAGCTTTGTAAGAGCCAACAATGATTACTTCGGGCAAAATTCTGATCCAGAACATTAAATTGTTGATCCTGGATATAAGGAAGGTGAGCTACAAGTTTTAGAAGCTTTGCTAAACAAATCCAGCCGTAGTGAAACACTATAGCATCACGTAGCAGTATTGCTAAGTGCTAAAACGAGAAATACAAACTACTAACATAATAAAATGATCACTTACTGTACAATGTCTGCTCCCACTTCCATGACGACTGATAGGATGTCCATATCTTCCCGTTGAGATGCACACGAAGGGTTTAACAAAGAAGTCTCCCTGCAGACAGTCTTCAGTTGTGTGTGTTTGTCTCTATCTCCGGTTATAAAATTGAATGTCACAGATGAACAACTTCTAGATTAAAGGCTAAATCCTCCAAGTATGCATATGAGGGGCGTGATTTATAATCTAGAATAACTTTGATTCGCCGAGATGCGATGATGTGAGCAGCAGGACATGGCTGCCCACTCTCAGGGCTACTTAGCTGTGTGTATCATTGCACTGCTAAGAAATAGTCTGTCTGCGTTAGCCATACTTGCCAACCTTGAGACCTCTGATTTCGGGAGGTGGGGGTCGGGGTGGGCGTGGTCGGGGTGGGACGGGGTCGTGGCTAAACGGGGAGGAGTATATTTACAGCTAGAATTCACCAAGTCAAGTATTTCCTATATATATATATATATATATATATATATATATATATATATATGTATGTGTGGGGAAAAAAATCACAAGGCTATTTCATCTCTACAGGCCTGTTTCATGAGGGGGGGGTACCCTCAATCATCAGGAGATTTTAATGGGAGCATTCGCATACCATGGTTTATATAGGGCACAGAGTGGGTGGGTACAGGCTGGCCTAGGGGCGTGGTGATTGGCTCATGTGTTACCTAGGAGGTGTTTCCGTCTATGGCGGCATGTTGTTACAATTTCGCTGCGCTTGTTGAGGGATGACAGGTCTGGACGGTAAATAATAAACAGTTTCTCTTTCAAGCATAGGTTGCATCTTTTGTTACCACTATTGTAAGGTGTGCTGGATGCAAGAATTTGCCATGTTATTGAATATTCAACATTATTGTCTTTGAGGTCCCAAATGTGTTTGCTGAGTTCTGTGGTATTTCGCAGGTTTTTGTTCCTGAAAGAAGCCTTGTGATTGTTCCATCTCAAACCACAACAAAACAATTGCAAATGAGCCGTCGACCCCCAGACAGAGCGACTCCAAAACCAACAAAGGATGTAACTGTCGAAAGAAACCTGATTGCCCTCTCAACGGGGGGTGCTTACAAACATCAGTTGTCTACCAATCTAAGGTAATACGCAAGGACATTAACACATCCGACACATATGTAGGATTAACCGAGGGAGAATTCAAAACCAGATGGAACAATCACAAGGCTTCTTTCAGGAACAAAAACCTGCGAAATACCACAGAACTCAGCAAACACATTTGGGACCTCAAAGACAATAATGTTGAATATTCAATAACATGGCAAATTCTTGCATCCAGCACACCTTACAATAGTGGTAATAAAAGATGCAACCTATGCTTGAAAGAGAAACTGTTTATTATTTACCGTCCAGACCTGTCATCCCTCAACAAGCGCAGCGAAATTGTAACAACATGCCGCCATAGACGGAAACACCTCCTAGGTAACACATGAGCCAATCACCACGCCCCTAGGCCAGCCTGTACCCACCCACTCTGTGCCCTACATAAACCATGGTATGCGAATGCTCCCATTAAAATCTCCTGATGATTGAGGGTACCCCCCCTCATGAAACAGGCCTGTAGAGATGAAATAGTCTTGTGATTTTTTTCCCAGACATACATATATATATATATATATATATATATATATATATATATATATATATATATATATATATATATATTTATGTCTTAATAAGGTTATCCAAAAAATAGTGCTCGATACCGTAGTAGAGCGCAATATATGTATGTGTGGGGAAAAAAATCACAAGACTATTTCATCTCTACGGGCCTGTTTCATGAGGGGGTTCCCTCAATCACTCCTGATGATTGAGGGAACCCCCTCATGAAACAGGCCCGTAGAGATGAAATAGTCTTGTGATTTTTTTCCCCACACATACATATATATATATATATATATATATATATATATATATATATATATACACACATTTATTATATATGTATATATATATATTTTTTTTTTTTTTAATTATATATATATATATATAAATAAAATAAATACTTGCATTTCAGTGTTCATTTATTTACACATATACACACACATAACACTCATCTACTCATTGTTGAGTTAAGGGTTGAATTGTCCATCCTTGTTCTATTCTCTGTCACTATTTTTCGAACCATGCTGAACACCCTCACTGATGATGCATTGCTGTGTGGCACGCCCAAAAGTGCTTTCATCAAATGCACTAGATGGCAGTATTGTCCTGTTTAAGAGTGTCACAACATTGCTGTTTACAGCAGACGAACTGCTTTACGGTATACAAAAAAGTGACTGCTGTTGTTGTGTGTTGTTGTCGCGCTGGGAGGACGTTAATGAAACTGCCTAACAATAAACCCACATAAGAAACCAAGAACTCGCCCTCCATCATTCTACAGTTATAACGTGATTGGGCAGGTACGCTTTTTTATATTGTGGAGGACCTGAGTCCGCCTGAATTTCGGGAGATTTTCGGGAGAAAATTTGTCCCGGGAGGTTTTCGGGAGAGGCGCTGAATTTCGGGAGTCTCCCTGAAAATCCGGGAGGGTTGGCAAGTATGGCGTTAGCACTCATAATAACAAAAAGGCTAATATTTGGTTAATATTCAGGTCAGGTTATGTATAAAGAGTATTGTTGGCGGGATTTGGATGGTTATTTAGAGTTTTGTGGGCAAAATAGAGAGCCCCCATTGACTACATTGTTAGCACAGGTTTCATGTATTTATTTACGACTTAAAATGCATAAAAAAGGAAAAACATACCGGTATGTGTTTATGTCTTATATAGAGATTGTGAACGATAAACAGCACGTCTCTGTCTAATGTTTGCGTATTTCCAGTATGACTGAACCATACTTGCCAACCCTCCCGGATTTTCCGGGAGACTCCCGAAATTCAGCGCCTCTCCCGAAAACCTCCCGGGACAAATTTTCTCCCGAAAATCTCCCGAAATTCAGGCGGAGCTGGAGGCCACGCCCCCTCCAGCTCCATGGGGACCTGAGTGACGTGTCGACAGCCTGTTCTCACGTCCGCTTTCCCACAATATAAACAGCGTGCCTGCCCAATCACGTTATAACTGTAGAATGATCGAGGGCGAGTTCTTGGTTTCTTATGTGGGTTTATTGTTAGGCAGTTTCATTAACGTCCTCCCAGCGCCGCAACAACACACAACAACAGCAGTCACGTTTTCGTCTACCGTAAAGCAGTTCGTCTGCCGTAAACAGCAATGTTGTGACACTTTTAAACAGGACAATACTGCCATCTAGTGTACATGCATATGTGACAATAAAATCTACGGCTTTTAGAGAATGCAGTGCACAACTGCTATACTATATATACATATATATATATATATATATATACAAATATATATATATAATAAAATAAATATATATATACATATATAGCTAGAATTCACTTAAAGTCAAGTATTTCATATATATATATATATATATATATATATATATATATATATATATATAAAAAATACTTGAGTATTTCGTATATATATATACAGGTAAAAGCCAGTAAATTAGAATATTTTGAAAAACTTGATTTATTTCAGTAATTGCATTCAAAAGGTGTAACTTGTACATTATATTTATTCATTGCACACAGACTGATGCATTCAAATGTTTATTTCATTTAATTTTGATGATTTGAAGTGGCAACAAATGAAAATCCAAAATTCCGTGTGTCACAAAATTAGAATATTACTTAAGGCTAATACAAAAAAGGGATTTTTAGAAATGTTGGCCAACTGAAAAGTATGAAAATGAAAAATATGAGCATGTACAATACTCAATACTTGGTTGGAGCTCCTTTTGCCTCAATTACTGCGTTAATGCGGCGTGGCATGGAGTCGATGAGTTTCTGGCACTGCTCAGGTGTTATGAGAGCCCAGGTTGCTCTGATAGTGGCCTTCAACTCTTCTGCGTTTTTGGGTCTGGCATTCTGCACCTTCCTTTTCACAATACCCCACAGATTTTCTATGGGGCTAAGGTCAGGGGAGTTGGCGGGCCAATTTAGAACAGAAATACCATGGTCCGTAAACCAGGCACGGGTAGATTTTGCGCTGTGTGCAGGCGCCAAGTCCTGTTGGAACTAGAAATCTCCATCTCCATAGAGCAGGTCAGCAGCAGGAAGCATGAAGTGCTCTAAAACTTGCTGGTAGACGGCTGCGTTGACCCTGGATCTCAGGAAACAGAGTGGACCGACACCAGCAGATGACATGGCACCCCAAACCATCACTGATGGTGGAAACTTTACACTAGACTTCAGGCAACGTGGATCCTGTGCCTCTCCTGTCTTCCTCCAGACTCTGGGACCTCGATTTCCAAAGGAAATGCAAAATTTGCATGGTTGGGTGATGGTTTGGGGTGCCATGTCATCTGCTGGTGTCGGTCCACTCTGTTTCCTGAGATCCACGGTCAACGCAGCCGTCTACCAGCAAGTTTTAGAGCACTTCATGCTTCCTGCTGCTGACCTGCTCTATGGAGATTTCAAGTTCCAACAGGACTTGGCGCCTGCACACAGCGCTACCCGTGCCTGGTTTACGGACCATGGTATTTCTGTTCTAAATTGGCCCGCCAACTCCCCTGACCTTAGCCCCATAGAAAATCTGTGGGGTATTGTGAAAAGGAAGATGCAGAATGCCAGACCCAAAAACGCAGAAGAGTTGAAGGCCACTATCAGAGCAACCTGGGCTCTCATAACACCTGAGCAGTGCCAGAAACTCATCGACTCCATGCCACGCCGCATTAACGCAGTAATTGAGGCAAAAGGAGCTCCAACCAAGTATTGAGTATTGTACATGCTCATATTTTTCATTTTCATACTTTTCAGTTGGCCAACATTTCTAAAAATCCCTTTTTTGTATTAGCCTTAAGTAATATTCTAATTTTGTGACACACGGAATTTTGGATTTTCATTTGTTGCCACTTCAAATCATCAAAATTAAATGAAATAAACATTTGAATGCATCAGTCTGTGTGCAATGAATAAATATAATGTACAAGTTACACCTTTTGAATGCAATTACTGAAATAAATCAAGTTTTTCAAAATATTCTAATTTACTGGCTTTTACCTGTATATATATATATATATATGAAATACTTGACTTGGTGAATTCTAGCTGTAATTGTGCAATTCTAGCTGTAATTGTGCAATTCTAGCTGTAAATTGTGCAATTCTAGCTGTAAATGTACTCCTCCCCTCTTAACCACGCCCCCCGCCCCGACCACGCCCCCTCCCCACTTCCCACATCCCGAAATCGGAGGTCTCAAGGTTGGCAAGTATGGACTGAACTGATAATATGGCCAGAGTGCAGAAGCCTCTCCACAACCCCCCGGAGATAGCCGAAAGGTTTTCGGAGCGAAATATTCAAAACGGCTGGCTGAATTTTTAGTATTTTGTGATGTTTAGACTGTGTTTTTACATACTTTGCAGATTGTAAAAACGATTGGATATGGTTTAATGCAGTGGTCCCCAACCTTTTTTGCACCACGGACCGGTTTAATGTAGGTATTATTTTTAGGGACCGGCTTCCCACTTGTGCCAGATAAATACAGCAAGAATAAGTGCATGAAAAATACAACTCACTATAACGCTGAATTAAGTGTTTCTTTGCGATGAGATGCAGATGGAAATCAGCCTTTGGCTCCAATCTTGTCACTTTTCTGTCTGATATGTTCATTAAAGTGCATTGTATCACGTCACAAACGTATAACCAATGGCGACTTCCTATGAGGAGTGTTATTGTACATTTATAAACAAGCTCATTGGTGTGTCTAGTGCACAGGTGTCCAACTCAAGGCCCGCGGGCCAAATCTGGCCCTCCACGTCATTTTATATGGCCCGCAAAAGCCTGGAAATAATATGTTTCAATAAAATACCTTAGATTGTCTTTCTTTACTTTCTTACTAAAGGTATTAGGTATTTTTTATTTTATTTTTTATCTAACTTTGTTGGTCAACATCCAAATAAATACTTAAATATCTGCTTAACTTATGATTTCAAAGCAAGTTATCCATCAAATTGTACACTATAAAGAATGACCAATAGATTTTACTGTAAAATTTAGAGAGTTTTCACAGCATGTTACTGTAAGTTGGAAGAAAAAAAAACCGACCAATGTGTGCTTTCCATCCATCCATCCATCTTCTTCCGCTTATCCGAGGTCGGGTCGCGGGGGCAGCAGCCTAAGCAGGGAAGCCCAGACTTCCCTCTCCCCAGCCACTTCGTCCAGCTCCTCCTGGGGGATCCCGAGGCGTTCCCAGGCCAGCCGGGAGACATAGTCTTCCCAACGTGTCCTGGGTCTTCCCCGTGGCCTCCTACCGGTCGGACGTGCCCTAAACACCTCCCGAGGGAGGCGATCGGGTGGCATCCTGACCAGATGCCCGAACCACCTCATCTGGCTCCTCTCCATGTGGAGGAGCAGCGGCTTTACTTTGAGCTCCTCCCGGATGACAGAGCTTCTCACCCTATCTCTAAGGGAGAGCCCCGCCACCCGGCGGAGGAAACTCATTTCGGCCGCTTGTACCCGTGATCTTGTCCTTTCGGTCATAACCCAAAGCTCATGACCATAGGTGAGGATGGGAACGTAGATCGACCGGTAAATTGAGAGCTTTGCCTTCCGGCTCAGCTCCTTCTTCACCACAATGGATCGATACAGCGTCCGCATTACTGAAGACGCCGCACCGATCCGCCTGTCGATCTCACGATCCACTCTTCCCTCACTCGTGAACAAGACTCCGAGGTACTTGAACTCCTCCACTTGGGGCAGGGTCTCCTCCCCAACCCGAAGATGGCATTCCACCCTTTTCCGGGCGAGAACCATGGACTCGGACTTGGAGGTGCTGATTCTCATCCCAGTCGCTTCACACTCGGCTGCGAACCGATCCAGCGAGAGCTGAAGATCCTGGCCAGTTGAAGCCATCAGGACCACATCATCTGCAAAAAGCAGAGACCTAATCCTGCAGCCACCAAACCAGATCCCCTCAACGCCTTGACTGCGCCTAGAAATTCTGTCCATAAAAGTTATGAACAGAATCGGTGACAAAGGGCAGCCTTGGCGGAGTCCAACCCTCACTGGAAACGTGTCCGACTTACTGCCGGCAATGCGGACCAAGCTCTGACACTGATCATACAGGGAGCGGACCGCCACAATCAGACAGTCCGATACCCCATACTCTCTGAGCACTCCCCACAGGACTTCCCGGGGTACACGGTCGAATGCCTTCTCCAAGTCCACAAAGCACATGTAGACTGGTTGGGAAAACTCCCATGCACCCTCAAGGACCCTGCCGAGAGTATAGAGCTGGTCCACAGTTCCACGACCAGGACGAAAACCACACTGTTCCTCCTGAATCCGAGGTTCGACTATCCCGGCGTAGCCTCCTCTCCAGTACACCTGAATAGACCTTACCGGGAAGGCTGAGGAGTGTGAATGTGTGCTTTTTTACAGTAAAATCAGTTTTTTGTTTTTTACTGTAAAATCCACGGTTGATGATTCTATGGTACCACATTTTATTATGGTAAAAAAAACTGGCAGCTAAGTTGCCAAAATAAAATTAAACAGTGGTACTGTATTTCTATTTACAATAACATCTTGTAAAAATAATAATAATAAAAATTAAAAAACACCATATATTTTACAGCAAGTCTGGCAACTTGTAAGAATTTAAAAAAATATATATTTAAACTCAATTATTTACTGTTACAAGCGGCCCTCTCATGGCAGCCGTGACCGCGGTGTGGCCCTCAATGAAAACAAGTTGACACCCCTGGTCTTAGTGGGACATGCCAAAGTTAAGTTGGAGAAAATGCAGTCTTTTATGCATTATTTAATGTTTCTCTGCAGCCCGGTAGCAAATGCGTCACGGACCGGTGCTTGGGGACCACTGGTTTCATGGACACAATGAAACACAATTAAGCATATAAAGCATACTTGCCAACCTTGAGACCTCCGATTTCGGGAGGTGGGGGGCGGGGGGCGTGGTCGGGGCGCGGTTAAGAGGGGAGGAGTATATTGACAGCTAGAATTCACCAAGTCAAGTATTTCATACATACATACATACAGGTAAAACCCAGTAAATTAGAATATTTTGAAAAACTTGATTTATTTCAGTAATTGCATTCAAAAGGTGTAACTTGTACATTATATTTATTCATTGCACACAGACTGATGCATTCAAATGTTTATTTCATTTAATTTTGATGATTTGAAGTGGCAACAAATGAAAATCCAAAATTCCATGTGTCACAAAATTAGAATATTACTTAAGGCTAATACAAAAAAGGGATTTTTAGAAATGTTGGCCAACTGAAAAGTATGAAAATGAAAAATATGAGCATGTACAATACTCAATACTTGGTTGGAGCTCCTTTTGCCTCAATTACTGCGTTAATGCGGCGTGGCATGGAGTCGATGAGTTTCTGGCACTGCTCAGGTGTTATGAGAGCCCAGGTTGCTCTGATAGTGGCCTTCAACTCTTCTGCGTTTTTGGGTCTGGCATTCTGCATCTTCCTTTTCACAATACCCCACAGATTTTCTATGGGGCTAAGGTCAGGGGAGTTGGCGGGCCAATTTAGAACAGAAATACCATGGTCCGTAAACCAGGCACGGGTAGATTTTGCGCTGTGTGCAGGCGCCAAGTCCTGTTGGAACTTGAAATCCCCATCTCCATAGAGCAGGTCAGCAGCAGGAAGCATGAAGTGCTCTAAAACTTGCTGGTAGACGGCTGCATTGACCCTGGATCTCAGGAAACAGAGTGGACCGACACCAGCAGATGACATGGCACCCCAAACCATCACCCAACCATGCAAATTTTGCATTTCCTTTGGAAATCGAGGTCCCAGAGTCTGGAGGAAGACAGGAGAGGCACAGGATCCACGTTGCCTGAAGTCTAGTGTAAAGTTTCCACCATCAGAGATGGTTTGGGGTGCCATGTCATCTGCTGGTGTCGGTCCACTCTGTTTCCTGAGATCCAGGGTCAACGCAGCCGTCTACCAGCAAGTTTTAGGGCACTTCATGCTTCCTGCTGCTGACCTGCTCTATGGAGATGGGGATTTCAAGTTCCAACAGGACTTGGCGCCTGCACACAGCGCAAAATCTACCCGTGCCTGGTTTACGGACCATGGTATTTCTGTTCTAAATTGGCCCGCCAACTCCCCTGACCTTAGCCCCATAGAAAATCTGTGGGGTATTGTGAAAAGGAAGATGCAGAATGCCAGACCCAAAAACGCAGAAGAGTTGAAGGCCACTATCAGAGCAACCTGGGCTCTCATAACACCTGAGCAGTGCCAGAAACTCATCGACTCCATGCCACGCCGCATTAACGCAGTAATTGAGGCAAAAGGAGCTCCAACCAAGTATTGAGTATTGTACATGCTCATATTTTTCATTTTCATACTTTTCAGTTGGCCAACATTTCTAAAAATCCCTTTTTTGTATTAGCCTTAAGTAATATTCTAATTTTGTGACACACGGAATTTTGGATTTTCATTTGTTGCCACTTCAAATCATCAAAATTAAATGAAATAAACATTTGAATGCATCAGTCTGTGTGCAATGAATAAATATAATGTACAAGTTACACCTTTTGAATGCAATTACTGAAATAAATCAAGTTTTTCAAAATATTCTAATTTACTGGCTTTTACCTGTATATATATATATATATATATATACACATACATACATACATATATATATATATATATATACATACATACATACCGTATTGTTAATACATTAAAGGTGTTTAATGATAATACAAGTATGTTTAATACATATACCGTATTTTCCGCACCATAAGGCGCCCTGGGTTATAAGCCGCGCCTTCAATGAACGGCATATTTCAAAACTTTGTCCACCTATAAGCCGCTCCGTGTTATAAGCCGCATCTAACTGCGCTAAAGGAATGTCAAAAAAACAGTCAGATAGGTCAGTCAAACTTTAATAATATATTAAAACCAGCGTGATGTGGGCGCGCATGGAGTCGTATATCAACATGGACAGAGCTGCGTGAAAAAAGCCACCCGGCCTCTTCGCGTAAACTTAAACTTACCTTAACCACTCGCTCATCTTTTCTTCATCCATCCCTTCGAGTTAGCTTTTTATGATGACGCCGGCTGGAAAGGTCTCTTTTGGCAAGGTCTTCCTTTTGAATATCACCATGGGTGGAAGTTTCTGGCCATTAGCATGGCAAGCTAGAACCACAGTGAAGGATGACTTCTCATTCCCTGTGGTGCGAATATTCACCGTACGTGCTCCCGTTGTATCCACAGTGCGGTTCACAGGAATATCAGTTGCTGTGAAATAGTAATCCGTGTGCGGATGGATGGAGAGATTGCGTCTTTTCATGAACCGGATCCCTGTCGCTTAGTAGGAGCCATTTTGTGGTCTTTACAGATGTAAACACACAAAGGAAATGAAACGTACGGTAATATCCGCGCGCTTTTTCTGCTTCTACGCGGGCGGGTGGTTGCTTACAGTAGAAGAAGAAGCGCTTCCTGTTCTATGGGGGCGGGTGCTTACCTTGGCGGTTGCTTGCGTAGAAGAAGAAGCGCTTCCTGTTCTACCGGGAAAAAAGATGGCGGCTGTTTGCCGAAGTTGCGAGACCGAAACTTTATGAAAATGAATCTTAATATTAATCCATATATAAAGCGCACCGGGTTATAAGGCGCACTGTCAGCTTTTGAGAAAATTTGTGGTTTTTAGGTGCGCCTTATAGTGCGGAAAATACGGTACATACATACATACATACATCCTGAAAATATGCAAACAAAACTGTGTTTAGATCATTGATACTTCAAACTTGCATAAATAAATATTAAGGAATATAACATAACTTGGCTTCTGAGAGTTTCAAAATGTAATGAATAAAATGCTAAAGTTGTTGATAAACAAGCAATTATATTAATAATTAAATATGGTCATTCTAAATGAATTATTATGATAATTTAAAATCAAT
This sequence comes from Nerophis lumbriciformis, assembly GCF_033978685.3. NCBI lineage: Eukaryota > Metazoa > Chordata > Actinopteri > Syngnathiformes > Syngnathidae > Nerophis > Nerophis lumbriciformis. Next base: position 3,270,838 of record NC_084557.2, on the reverse strand, counting down.
TATTTCAAATATGTTTATTTTAATGTATAATTCTATGGCTGGATGTAATAAGGAGTCACGAAAAAATGCAAATAAAAATACAATTAATTTTGATGTTTTGGGCAAAATATAGTAAAAATGTATTTATTATTATTATTATTTTTAATTAATAAATATATTTATTTTTAGGTAAGATAAACATAATAATACAATTTATCTCTAGTCTGGATGATTTAGTTCTCGTCACCCTGTTGTCCTCCCATCATGAAAAAAGGCTGTCCTCACTCAGGTCCGCATGGAGCTGCAGGGGGCGTGGCTTCCAGCTCCGGCTGAAAATCGGGAGATTTTCGGGAGAATATTTGTCCCGGGAGGTTTTCGGGAGAGGCGCTGAATTCCGGGAGTCTCCCGGAAAAATTCGGGAGGGTTGGCAAGTATGATATAAAGTCAACTTGTTTTTCCACTCTACTGCTACTTTAAGGCTTGTGCTAATTTGCATAATGCTGGGGACAATACAGCAAGTGAGTTTGCTAATGATGGCTGGGATTATTAGTTGGTGTCTTTATTTCCGTATTCGTGACCTCCAACCTTTGTGTGTACATTGTGAGGGACTTTGATGTTCTTCACAGTGCTTCACTTTTTCCACAGGAACTTATGTGACAGCCCTTTTCCAAAATGGATTGAATTCATTTTTGTCCTCACAATTGATTAGAAATAATAACAGAGACATACTCAGTGTACCTAGTGGTTAGAGTGTCCGCTCTGAGATGGGTAGGTTGTGAGTTCAAACGCTGGCTGAGTCATACCAAAGACTATAAAAATGCATCAAGGCTTGGAATTGGGGGTTAAATCACCAAAATTGATTCCCGGGCGCGGCACCGCTGCTGCCCACTGCTCCCCTCACCTCCCAGGGGGTGAACAAGGGGATGGGTCAAATGCAGAGGACAAATTTTACCACACCTAATCTGTGTGTGTGTGACAATCATTGGTACTTTAACTTTAATACTGGATAAAAACCAACACTGCAAAGAGGAAGGAGAGAAAGTGCCCAAAGATAGCTTGTGGCATCATATTCAAAAAGACTTGAGGCGAATAATCTCCCTTTTATTTATTAGTATTATTTTATTCTATTTTTTATTTTATTATATATTATTATTATTATTATTATTAATTTTTATTTTATTTTATTATTATTATATATATATATTTTTTTATATATATCTGTCTGTCTCTGGCCTCGTGTGTGTGTGAGAATGTGTCTGTCTTTGTCATCTTACTTGTTACATAATTGTGCCATTTGTCCCTCGTTAGTGGGACCTGAGTGGGGTGGTTTGGGTTTTAAGGGAAAGGGTGTGAATCATTTACTGACTTTAAAATTGTACTGTTTTGACTTGCACTTTTTTCTGTCTATTTGAAAATGCCAATAAAAAAAGTTGGAAAAAAAAAAAAAAAAAAAAGACTTGAGGCTGCCAAAGTTGAAAAAAATAAAAACTTTTCACTTAGTCATTGTTGGCTTTTGTCTGTTGATTTTGGAGAGCAAAAAATAATTGATTTCATTTTGGAATAAGGGTGTAACATAACAAAATGTGGAAAAGGCGCTGTGAATACTTTACGGATGCACTTCCCACTTAGACTAAAATGAGACTTGCAAGGCGTAGTAGGAATGGAACTCTTTTGTAAGCCGAGGACCACGTCGACTCATTTATGCAGTTTTCAAATTCACTTCTGACACATCAAAGCTTCCACTAAGGTTCTATCTTTAATTGGATTCCACACATACGACATTCTTTAGCGAGGCTCCACATAGTGGTGATAGACGATACAATTTATACATCATCCCTATCATATTTGCTGTTTAGTACGTAAGAAAAATAGAATATTCCAGCTTTTTTTGGGGGGCGGGGGGGGAAGGGAGGTGAGTAATGGTGGACTTGATCCTGACTGTACATTCAAAACTATGAGTGATCATACACAAACACTGTTGTACTGTATGGTGAGAAGTGTGTTTGGGTCTCAGGGGGGTCCGTGTGGGCTGGATGAGGAGGAGGAGCCTGCTTCCCTCACTCACCATAAGTGTGTTTCTCTGATCTCTGCTATCACCTGGCTGGCTTTCTGCAGGGCCTGGACACACCAAGCAAAGTGTACATAAGTGAGCTTGTATTTATGCTGCCTGCTATGACCACAAAGAGATGATGGTTTGAACTAGGGGTGTAACGGTACGTGTATTTGTATTGAACCGTTTCGGTACGGAGTAGAGATGCGCGGTTTGCGGGCACAACCGCGGAGTCCGCGGATTATCCGCGGATCGGGCGGATGAAATTAAAAAAAATTAGATTTTATCCGCGGGTCGGGTCGGGCGGTTGAAATAAAACAAAATTAGATTTTAAATAGATTCAGGCGGGTGGCAGTTAAACCAATTGGGAAATATACATACATAGTTAAATGTTGTTACCCACATACGAAAAACGAGCAGGCACCTGCAGCATATGCCACAACAGAAGAAGAAAAAAAAAAGAGAAGGACACTTTTACGGAGCGGAGAAGGGACGCCTCGCCGGGGTCCGGGACCGAGGCCCCTTCCCCCGAGAGGGCCCCACCGGGAGCCGTAGCTGAGGCGATCCGCGAGAAGGGCCCGACGCAAGTCCAGGGTCACCACCGCGCCCACCGCACCGACACCCCGCCGCGGCCGGCGTCACGCGCAGCAGGTAAGCAGCTTACCTGCCCGCCACCCCCGTGGCCGGGGGCTCGTAACAGGGGTCACTCCGCGCGCTCCGCCCGCGCAGCTTACCTGCCCGCCACCCCTGTTGCCGGGGGCGCGTAACAGGGGTCACTCCGCGCGCAGTGCGCTCACGAAAGGGGTGGGGCTCACCCTGGTTGATATAGACAGCAGGACGGTGGCCATGGAAGTCGGAACCCGCTAAGGAGTGTGTAACAACCCACCTGCCGAATCAACTAGCCCTGTCGGACACGACAGAGAAAACAGTTTTCGTCATCATTGTTCAAATATTGTGACGTCTGTCGAGACGCTTATCTCCATTCGGTGCCACACGTCCACACCATCAAAATGCAGAGGCAAAAATTTCCACATCAACACCGTATGAAAAAATTAGTGATTTTTTTAGTTGTGATTTCCTTCTCTGCATGAAAGTTTAAAAGTAGCATATATTAATGCAGTATGAAGAAGAATGTTTTAATGTAGACATGCAAGCCTTGAAAGAACATTTTGAAAATCAAGACTACATTTCCTGCAAATGGGTGCATTTCTACCCTATATTTTAACTTTAGATTTATTCTCATATCAAACTCTTTTGGCTGTCTTTTTGACACTTACATCCGGCGCCCCCCTCCACACCCTGGATTATAAATAATGTAAATAATTCAATGTGATTATCTTGTGTGATGACTGTATTATGATGATAGTATATATCTGAAACATGAATCAATTTAAGTGGACCCCGACTTAAACAAGTTGAAAAACTTATTCGGGTGTTACCATTTAGTGGTCAATTGTACGGAATATGTACTTCACTGTGCAACCTACTAATAAAAGTCTCAATCAATCAATCAAAACACATAGAATCATCATACTGCTGTGATTATATGCATCAAGTGTTCATTCAAGGCTAAGGCAAAATATCAAGATATATATCGTGTATCGCAATATGGTCTTAAAATATCGCAATATTAAAAAAAGGCCATATCGCCCAGCCCTAGTTCAATGATGCCATTTCTGTTTGTCATTTATAATTTTGTCTATTTTGTGTTTATCCTTGAATAAACAGGTCAGTTTCTTGTTACCAACCATTGTGTATTATTCAAACTCACCTAATTCAGCTGGCTAGTTGTTATCAAGAGTACTAAAACCATTTTCAACATGATTCTGACAACTAAGTAGGCTAAATAACTTTAAACTTTAATACATGCTCGGATAGGCCAGTATCGGTATCGGATCGGAAATGCAAAAACAATATTGGTATCGGATCGGAAGTGCAAAAACCTGGATCGGGACATCCCTAATCAACAGTATCATCAACTTTACCATTGCACTCTTTCAAAAATCCTGATATGGTGGCCAAATGTTGACTAATATTAAAAACCCTAAGTTTTCCCCCAGTCTGTTTACCTGGAGCATGCCCGCCGCCTCGTTGCGTCGCTGCGCCATGTCTTCCGACTCTGTCAGCAGGTCGTCCAACAGCCCGGCTTTATACAGCTGGCCCACCAGCTCACTCTGCAGGCAGTCTTTCACGTGGTTGACCAGGAAGTGCATTACGGCCTTGGGCACGCTGAAGAGGAGGAATTAGAGACGAGACAGTGAAGCATGCGGTCGTTTGTGATGTAATGAAATTCTTATGATCAGGAGGCAAACACATGACTGGTACGGATCAGTGGATGATAACAAGGCTGCCTCCAGGTACCTGTCCTGGATGTTCTTCCGTACGATTAGGAAATAGGACTTGATGAGTCTCTCAATGACCTCACAGTCTCGCTGCTCCCGAGCGGACAACTTCCTGGATACTGGAACAGGCTGGATGAAAACACATTTTTAGTTTATTATTTCTTCGGTCAGTGGTCAACAAAATAAACAAACAGTTGTACATTCATAAATTGAAAATGTTGCAGACCGAAAGGGTTTAGGCTGAAGTTGAACACTTATTGCGCCTAACCCTATAAACAATGTCAAATACAAGACGAGCTTCCTAAAAATATGACATTTCCTTTGCACAACATATTATAACTACACCTTGTACACAACATAAATACTGTTCAATTATATACACAGTAAAGACATGTGAAATATCCTTGTACACGTAAACCTTTGTACCAATTATATACTATATACCAGGGGTGCTCATTACGTCGATCGCGAGATACCGGTCGATCTCGGAAGGTGTGTCAGTCGATCACCAGCCAGCCATTAAAAAAATAGTCCTAAAAATGAGCGATCATAAATCTTCACTATGACGTCACTTCCGTCACTTGATTGACATTCACGGCACCCGAGGGTCTTCTGAGATGACGCTGGCTGCTGCCAGCTCATTAAAATTACCGACAGGAAGGCGAGAAACACTTTATTTCAACAGACTCTGGCGCCGTACCTGTCGTCAAAACTCCAAAGACCGACTGCACAGTTGCACAATAAAAGCGCTGCTTCATCCTGCCTGCGCTACCAAAATAAGAGTCTCAGAAAGCTCGCGTGCACAAGCTAGCAAGCTACGGAGTTTGCCGACAATGTATTTCTTGTAAAGTGTATACAAAGGAGTATGGAAGCTGGATAAATAAGATGCCAAAAACCAACCACTTTCACGTGGTATTGGACAGAAAGGAGGACTTTTTTTCTCCTTCATTCGAAAATGCGGACCTTATCAGCACCACTGTCTGATTCCAATCAATGCAAGTCATCAGAATCAGGTAATACACCAACTTATATTCTTGTCTTCATGAAAGAAAGGAATCTATATGTGTTAAACATGCTTGCATTATCTTTAAACACCTTTAACTTATTAACAATATTAACTATATGTGTTAAACATGCTTGTATTATCATTAAACACCTTTAACTTGTTAACAATATTAACTATATGTATTAAACATAGTTGTATTTTCATTAAACACCTTTATCAACAATATTAACTATATGTGTTAAACATGCTTGTATTATCATTAAACACCTTTAACTTGTTAACAATATTAACTATATGTATTAAACATGCTTGTATTATCTCTAAACACTTTTAACTTATTAACAATATTAACTATATGTGTTAAACATGCTTGTATTATCTTTAAACACCTTTAACTTGTTAACAATATTAACTATGTGTTAAACATTCTTGTATTATCATTAAACACCTATAATGTATTAACAATATTAACTATATGTGTTAAACATGCTTGCATTATCACTAAACATCTTTAACTTGTTAACAATAGTAACTATATGTGTTAAACATGTTTGCATTATCTTTAAACACCTTTAACTTATTAACAATATTAACTATATGTGTTAAACATGCTTGTATTATCATTAAACACCTTTAACTTGTTAACAAGATTAACTATATGTATTAAACATACTTGTATTTTCATTAAACACCTTTAATTTATTAACAATATTAACTATATGTGTTAAACATGCTTGTATTATCATTAAACATCTTTAACTTGTTAACAATATTAACTATATGTATTAAACATACTTGTATTATCATTAAACACCTTTAATTTATTAACAATATTAACTATATGTGTTAAACATGCTTGTATTATCATTAAACACCTTTAACTTGTTAACAATATTAACTATATGTATTAAACATAGTTGTATTTTCATTAAACACCTTTAATTTATTAACAATATTAACTATATGTGTTAAACATGCTTGTATTATCATTAAACACCTTTAACTTGTTAACAATATTAACTATATGTATTAAACATACTTGTATTATCATTAAACACCTTTAATTTATTAACAATATTAACTATATGTGTTAAACATGCTTGCATTATCATTAAACACCTTTAACTTGTTAACAAAAACATATGTTTCATAAATAAGTAAATATAAATTATATATATGAATGAGGTAGATCCCCACGACTTCAATTGAAAAGTAGCTCGCCTGCAGAAAAAGTGTGAGCACCCCTGCTATATACAAACAATTATACTTCCATTATTATTTATATCCCACATTTAGTTTGTAATTACCATCGCTCATAGTATTAACTACTGTGTTGATTCAAGAGTGATATATTTTTCTGAGACATTCGTCTTAAAGTGTTTTTTAACCCTTGTGAAATGTTCATATTGTTGTTACTCAGCCAGCGTTTGTGGGTCTGATGGACCCGTTGCATTTTGTGGCTTTTAATGCCTCACAATCAAACACTTTTATGTTAAAATACTGAACAGATGTTTATTGGGATAAGGTAAACATCTGTTCAGTATTTTAACATAAAAGTGTTTGATTGTGAGGCATTAAAAGCCACAAAATGCAACGGGTCCATCAGACCCACAAACGCTGGCTGAGTAACAACAATATGAACGTTGCACGGAAAATTTCTCTGCCAGTTTGTGCATCCCACAGGGATTCTTCTTTTGTGTTTCTGCACCTGCGGTTCCCACACAAGGTTGCAACATTGTTTGTCAACACTGTCTGCTCTCATTTTCTCGCACATTTGACCCACTGATGTTCTACCTACACTCTGTCCTCCTCCTGTCTAGGCCTGGTGTGTGTGTGTGTGTGTGTGTATGTGTGTGTGTGTGTGTGTGTGTGTGTGTGTGTGTGTGTGTGTGTGTGTGTGTGTGTGTGTGTGTGTGTGTGTGTGTGTGTGTGGTACACAGAACATCAATTTCCACACTTCTATTAGCCCCGGGTTCAGTGGACATGGACATCTTATATGTAATATAAATGTGTATGGTGTGTGGTCATGAAATATGTATTCTGATATATGTTCTTCACAGAAAATGAGCCAAAGTCAGTGAGTCTCAATTTGAAAAATTAATTAATTGCATCATTTTTCTTTTCATAAAAAATGAAAACGGGTCCCACAGACCCGAACACCACACAAGGGTGTGTGAATGGAACTGGAACATTCGAAGGAATCATCCAAGCTGTTCCACAGATGAACCCCCCTGACAGAAACACATCTACTTTTTAAGCTCCTTCTTATGTTTGCTTTCTGAATGACAGCTGAACATCTGAGGTCATAGGGACTGTCCCTAGGTTTGAACCTCTCCTGTAGACACCCAGGCAGCATGTAGGTTATGAGCTTTATACGTCACAATAGCAGTGCTGAGGTCAACAAGATCGTGCAGTTTTAATGTTTTTAATTTAATAACGAAAAACATGCCTGAATGGCTTTTACATTATTCCATACCTGCCAACTTTTGAAATCAGAAAAACCTAGTAGCCAGGGTCAAGGGGCCGCAGGCCCCGGTAGGTCCAGGACAAAGTCCTGGTGGGGGGTTCAGGCTTCGCCCCCCGACGCAAAATGATTATTAGCATTCAGACAGGTTAAAATGTTGCTAAAACCATCACTTTTCTATCAGTCACAGTGACTTTTCAAAACAAAAATATTACAGCAAAAATCATATGGGTTGATTGACATGTTTATTCTGTAAGCTAACTTCAATAGTTTGAAATTATTTTGACAGTTAATGCCAGTTATCCTGTCAACCTTTCACAAGACTTCAATTTGTTAATTGAAAGTATAAACAGTATAAACAGTTTTTACAGTAAACAAATGGTAAAACAGTACTAAACAATTCCATTTAAAAAAAAATTGGTGTCATTATTAACTTTCTGTCCAAGCTTGTATAATCTACTGCCTTGTTCAATTGTAAAAAATATTCTGTGCCTAAAATTCACATTTCTATCACAATTATCATACTGTAAACATGGTAAGCTAACTTCATTAAAATGAATAGTCCTGTCAATAGCATGGAATTACAATTCAAATGTAGTTTTTTTGTAAGCCTTTCAAAAGAATTCAAAATATGAAAAATTAATGAAAATTAATTTAAGCCATCAGACACTTGAAAAGTGGCACATCACATCTCTAATGTAATCATTTGAACTTTTCAACAGAAATAGCACTGCAAAAATATTAAGGACATACCGTATTTTCCGCACTATAAGGCGCACCTAAAAACCACAATTTTTCTCAAAAGCTGACAGTGCGCCTAATAACCCGGTGCGCTTTATTACGATTCATTTTCATAAAGTTTCGGTCTCGCAACTTCGGTAAACAGCCGCCATCTTTTTTCCCGGTAGAACAGGAAGCGCTTCTTCTTCTACGCAAGCAACCGCCAAGGAAAGCACCCGCCCCCATAGAACAGGAAGCGCTTCACCCGCCCCCATAGAAAAGGAAGCGCTTCACCCGCCCCCGGAAGAAGAAGAAAAAACGCGCGGATATCACCGTACGTTTCATTTCCTGTTTACATCTGTAAAGACCACAAAATGGCTCCTAATAAGCGATCCGGTTCATAAAAAGACGCAATCTCTCCATCCGCACACGGATTACTACCGTATTTCACAGCAACTGATATTCCTGTGAACCGCACTGTGGAACGGGAGCACGTACGGTGAATATTCGCACCACAGGGAATGAAGTCATCCTTCACTGTGGTTCTAGCTTGCCATGCTAACTTCCACCCATGGTGATATTCAAAAGGAAGACCTTGCCAAAAGAGACCTTTCCAGCCGGCGTCATCATAAAAGCTAACTCGAAGGGATGGATGGATGAAGAAAAGATGAGCGAGTGGTTAAGGGAAGTTTACGCGAAGAGGCCGGGTGGCTTTTTTCACACAGCTCCGAAGGCGAACACACCTTCACTAAGACGGGCAGACAGCCTCGGACGACATACGCCAACATTTGCCAGTGGATCGTAAATGCCTGGGCAGATATTTCGGTCACAACTGTGGTCCGAGCTTTCCGGAAGGCAGGATTCACAGAACAACAGCGACACTGACTCCCGATGACTTCTACGAGACGGAACCGGCCATTTTGGATCCCGTATTCGCCCAACTTTTCAATTCGGACACCGAAGACGAAGAATTCGAAGGATTTACGAATGAAGAATAACTTCAGAAGGTGAGCGCTATGTTTATTTTGTGTGTTGTGACATTAACGTTAAAGCAACATTATGTTGCTATTGTTCTACACCATTTTGAATTTTACTATGTTTGTGATTGCACATTTGCGTACATTTTGGGACAGAGTTGTTAGAACGCTGGTTTTCAATATATTATTAAAGTTTGACTGAACTATCTGACTGTTTTTTTGACATTCACTTTAGCGCAGCGTTTTTTTGACATTCACTTTAGCGCAGCGTAGGCGCGGCTTTTAGTCCGGGGCGGCTTATTGGTGGACAAAATTATGAAATATGTAATTCATAGAAGGTGCGGCTAATAATCCGGTGCGCCTTATAGTGCGGAAAATACGGTACTTCTGTATTTTGGTAGTTATGCTGTCAACATTTAACAAGATTTCTTCAACTTGGACTTGAAAGCATAAATAGTATAAACACTTTTAACAGTATAACAGTACTAAACAATTCCAATAGATAACATTGGTGTCATTACCTTTTTGTGGCTAAAATCCGAAAAACGTTGAAAGTTTTCCACTTGTATCGTTAGCAACGGCATTAGACTTGTGTTTTTTTGTCCCAACGTGGTCTTTTACATCGCTAATTCCTCCGTGTCCGATCGAAAAATCTTGTCTGCACAAGGTGCAATTCGCGTAGTTTTCACCCTTTTTGGAACGGATAATTATTCCCGGATAGGCTTTTGAATATTCTTTACGGAATGACTGCAGTTTTCTTTTCGGTTTAAGACTCGTTTGCGATGTTTCTCCGGCTGATTCCATGATCGTTCGCTCGTTTGGAAACAATGGCAACAGGTGCCTCGTGCTTGGCAGCGGTGCTATAAATAGCCTTGCGCATTTTAAAAAAATATTTTTTTTAATTAATGAAAAACCGTATTTTTTAATCACTGCAACCGTAACCCGGAATAGGTTGATGAAAACCGTACTAATTACGGGAAAACCGGAGTAGTTGGCAGGTATGTTATTCTCCCCATCAATGCGTCCTTTGTTCTTTCCTCTATCTTCTCTTTAGTAATAACAGGATGTGATAACAACAACACAAATACAAGTCAGTCCTTACCACATCTAGCAAATTAACAGCATAGCCCTTTTGTGCGCTGCTCGGTAGGGGGTTCTGGGGGACCATACCGTCCTCTCCCTTTTTCAGCATTCCCCTCCAGTTCCCTGTCCCGCCATCGATCTGCTCGTTGGAAGAGGTGCCCTGAGCACCACCTGCTGCTGCCTGAAGGTCAGATGTTAGCTCCGTAAGAGAGAAACATATATAAAAGAGCTTTCTAATATATTGACACAGCTCTTGTATTTGTTCTTATTAGACTTGTCTAATAAAGTGTCCAGGAAGTACATATGATTCCTTGTACCTTGTCTCGGGGGACAGCAGAAGGCAGGTCCCTTATTCTGTTGCGTCTTTGCTCCTGTGGTAACACACAAACACCATTTTAGATTTCTGTTCAATGCCATTAACTTATCTCATTAGTGCGAGACTGGTACCTCTATATTATGGTTCATCAGGCCGCAGGCATCAGCAAAGTCTGGGTGTTTGGTGTTGATGTACGCCAGCTCGATAGCAACCAGGTTGTGCACCTTATTAGGAAAAAATACTAACTTAGCCCTCAATAAATGACCACAAAGTTCAAGTACCGTATTTTCCGCACTATTAGCCGCACCTAAAAACCACAAATTTACTCAAAAGCTGACAGTGCGGCTTTTAACCCGGTGCGCTTTATATATGGATTAATATTACGATTCATTTTCATAAAGTTTCGATCTCGCAACTTCGGTAAACAGCCGCCATTTTCCCGGTAGAACAGGAAGCGCTTCTTCTTCTACGCAAGCAACCGCCAAGGTAAGCACCCGCCCCCATAGAACAGGAAGCGCTTCTTCTTCTACTGTAAGCAACCACCCGCCCGCGTAGAAGAAGAAAAAGCGCGCGGATATACCGTACGTTTCATTTCCTTTGTGTGTTTACATCTGTAAAGACCACAAAATGGCTCCTACTAAGCGTCAGGGATCCGGTTCATGAAAAGACGCAATCTCTCCATCCGCACACGGATTACTATTTCACAGCAACTGATATTCCTGTGAACCGCACTGTGGATACAACGGGAGCACGTACGGTGAATATTCGCACCACAGGGAATGAGAAGTCATCCTTCACTGTGGTTCTAGCTTGCCATGCTAATGGCCAGAAACTTCCACCCATGGTGATATTCAAAAGGAAGACCTTGCCAAAAGAGACCTTTCCAGCCGGCGTCATCATAAAAGCTAACTCGAAGGGATGGATGAAGAAAAGATGAGCGAGTGGTTAAGGTAAGTTTAAGTTTACGCGAAGAGGCCGGGTGGCTTTTTTCACGCAGCTCTGTCCATGTTGATATACGTATGTTTGTGATTGCACATTTGCGTACATTTTGGGAGTGAACAGAGTTGTTAGAACGCTGGTTTTTAATATATTATTAAAGTTTGACTGACCTATCTGACTGTTTTTTTGACATTCCTTTAGCGCAGTTAGATGCGGCTTACAACACCGGGCGGCTTATAGGTGGACAAAGTTTTGAAATATGCCGTTCATTGAAGGCGCGGCTTATAACCCAGGGCGCCTTATGGTGCGGAAAATACGGTATACAAGTACCATTTCATTGGTGACTGGCAGTCTCTTCCTCAACAGGGAGGTGACCACTTCGACAATGGCATCATGGAGCTTTGGAAATCTCAGTAGCTCCTGCAAAAAAACCAAAAACATTTTGTTCACAACATTGTGTTTGCCAATGCAGAAACATTTTTAAAAACATCAGAAGGCCTTTGTCGATCTAATGCACGTACTAATGGCATTTTGTTCTACGGACCCAGGATGGAGCTTGAAAGAACTTCACTTCCTTAATCAAGATCTTGACTCTAGCTCAGGGGTGCTCATTACGTGGATGGCGAGCTAGCGGTGGATGGTGGAGGGTGTGTCAGTCCATCACCAGCCAGGCATTACAAAAATAGAGCTAAAAATGATGGATCATCAATCTTCACCAAGACGTGACTTTGGTCACTTGATTGACATTCACGCCACCCGAGGGTCCTGTGAGATGACGCTGGCTGGTGAAATTACCAACAGGAAGGCCAGAAACACTTTTTATTTCAACAGACACTCGCGCCGTACCTGCCGTCAAAACTCTAAGGACTGACTGCACAGTTCCTGTCTTCGCAATAAAAGCGCCGCTTCATCCTGCCTGCGCTAACAAAATAAGAGTCTCAGAAAGTTAGCAAGCTACGGAGTTTGCCGCCAATGTAGTTCTTGTAAAGTGTATAAAAAGGAGTATGGAAGCTGGACAAACAAAAAGCAAGCATTTTCATGTGGTATTGGACAGAAAGGAGGACTTGTTTCTCTCCTCCATTTGAAAACGTGGATGTTATCATCACTACTGTCTGATTCCAATCAATGCAAGTCATCACAATCAGGTAATACACCAACGTATATTCTTGTCTTCGTGAAAGAAAGGAATGTGTTAAACATGCTTGTATTATCATTAAACACTACGGGTGAAACGATACGTGTATTTGTATTGAACCGTTTCGGTACGAGGGTTCCGGTTCGGTTCGGAGGTGTACCACACGGACATATTAAGTAGCGTAACGCACGTTGTGTAAACAATGCACACCGAGGCACAACACACGGCATGCTTTTTTGATTGATTGATTAAAACTTTTATTAGTAGATTGCACAGTTCAGTACATACCGGTATTCCGTACAATTGACCACTTAATGCCTCAAATGTCTGGCATTTTGAGTTAGGGTTGCGTGTATTTTCAATGTACGTTCAGGGTTAAGAAGGGGTTAAAACAAAACAAATTGTGCACACAGCAGCATTGGTGAGGGAGGGGCAGAGACAGAGAGAGAGCGAGAGTTATGATAAACGCGCATGCGTCGCCAGGCTCTGCTTTTTATCCATAGATTTATCACATTAAATTTTTTATTATCTATAGTCAAAAGTGTTCCCCGGAGGCCATTTGCGGCCCACAGCTAATGTTTTAAAGGCCCACGGCACATTCTAAAAATACTATTAAAATAAACAAAAACATAACAAAAGTGAAATAAAAAAGCTTAAAGGTTAAATGTAATTTAGAAAAAGTTGCAATGTTGACTAATAAAACAAAGCTGTTTTATTTTCTTTCAAACTGTCATTGCTCAAAACATAATTATGAATCAAAATCAATGTTATTATGAATTATTGACCTATCCAAGGTTCCCATTACTTCACATCAAATATTCCACTAAGAAAAATATTTTTGGTGGAAGAGTTTGCAAATTTGGTAAATAAATAACCCAAAAATGTATATATTGTTGTTTTCTTATTGTACCGAAAATGAACCGAACCGAACTGTGACCTCTAAACCGAGGTACGTACCGAACCAAAATTTTTGTGTACCGTTACACCCCTACTACTGTCTGATTCCAATGAATCCAAGTCATCACAATCAGGTAATATACCAACTTATATTCTTGTCTTCTTGAATGAAAGGAATGTGTTAAACATGCTTGTATTATCATTAAACACTACGGGTGAAACGATACGTGTATTTGTATTGAACCGTTTCGGTACGAGGGTTCCGGTTCGGTTCGGAGGTGTACCACACGGACATATTAAGTAGCGTACCGCACGTTGTGTAAACAATGCACACCGAGGCACAACACACGGCATGCTTTTTTGATTGATTGATTAAAACTTTTATTAGTAGATTGCACAGTTCAGTACATATTCCGTACAATTGACCACTTAATGCCTCAAATGTCTGGCATTTTGAGTTAGGGTTGCGTGTATTTTCAATGTACGTTCAGGGTTAAGAAGGGGTTAAAAACAAAACAAATTGTGCGCACGCAGCAGCATTGGTGAGGGAGGGGCAGAGACAGAGAGAGAGAGAGAGAGAGTTATGATAAACGCGCATGCGTCGCCAGGCTCTGCTTTTTATCCATAGATCTATCACATTTAATTTTTTATTATCTATAGCAGGGGTGTCAAAAAAGTGCCCCGGAGGCCATTTGCGGCCCACGCACGGCACATTCTAAAAATACTATTAAAATAAACAAAAACATAACAAAAGTGAAATAAAAAAGCTTAAAGGTCAAATGTAATTTAGAAAAAGTTGCAATGTTGACTAATAAAACAAAGCTGTTTTTTCTTTCTTTCAAACTGTCATTGCTCAAAACAAATGTAGGAGCCTAAATGCTGTTTAAGTTAATTTACATTTTTATGGAAGGTGCTTTATGTTTATTCAGCCAAAATGGGACTATTTACTTTATTTGCATAATACGAAAATGTATATATTTGCATGCTTAGAATAATGATAAGGTACACTTTATTTGTAATTATTACATTTGTCTAAATTTGATGACGTAACTGTTTGATTGCATATATGGCGGAAGGATCTGTGTGGTTGGTTGGTTTTTGGACATAGTGCATTATGGGTAATGGCAGTCAGGTGCGGGGAATTGAGCCACACAGTTTTTTGACCTCACTCTTACTTTTTCTTAGTCTTGCTTTTTGTAACACCTACTGTAACAAACTCTTTTTATTTTGCCAATCATTTGTTCCCACATCGTTATTGTTTTACGTTTTTGAATTATTAAGTAAACAATACAAAACAAAGAGGAGCGTCTGGAGTTTGTTTGTTGTTGCCGCAGCAAGCGGAGCAGGAGAAAGTAGAGGAGCGTCAAGCTAAAGGCTTAATTAGGAATCTACACATAATATTGAATCAAAATCAATGTTATTATGAATTATTGACCTATCCAAGGTTCCCATTACTTCACATCAAATATTCCACTAAGAAAAATATTTTTGGTGGAAGATTTTGCAAATTTGGTAAATAAATAACCCAAAAATGTATATTTTGTTGTTTTCTTACTGTACCGAAAATGAACCGAACCGTGTCCTCTAAACCGAGGTACGTACCGAACCAACATTTTTGTGTACCGTTACACTCCTACTACTGTCTGATTCCAATGAATCCAAGTCATCACAATCAGGTAATATACCAACTTATATTCTTGTCTTCTTGAATGAAAGGAATGTGTTAAACATGCTTGTATTATCATTAAACACCTTTAACCTCTTAACATAAACCTCTCTTTCATAAATAAATCACAATAAATGATATATATATGAGTGAGGTAGATCCCCTCCACTTGGTCCATTGAAAAGTAGCTGGTCTTAGGGATGTCCCGATCCGATATTTGGATCGGATCGGCTGCCGATATTTGCCAAAAATTGCGTATCGGCAAGGCATGGGAAAATGCCGATCCAGATCCAGTTTAAAAAAAGACTCCGGTCCGTGTTTTCCAACGCACCGATTTAAATAATACATTCCACTTTTCTGCTGCTCCGTAATTTCCGTTCCGCATTTTCCAGCACACCTTCAACACATCAACAGGTCTGTGGATTCTCACGCAGTTGCTTTTAGCTGCTGGCATTACACGACAGGCTCTTCTCACTCTTTCCTGTGTCTCCCTCTCACAGACAGCAAGCGCACCTTCTTACACACGTCACATACTGTCACGTCATACGTCACATACTGTCACGTCATACGTCACATACGTATACGTCCTCCCCGAGCAGAGAGGTAGCAGCATGGCTAACGTTAGCTGTGATGCCAGCGCAGCCGTGTGACCAACGCTCCCTCTAAGGTGCTCGCCTGTGCAATTGCGCACTGTTTAAGCGTCCTCTGCGCATAGCAAATCTATGCCACGCACAAAATCAGATAAAAAAATAAGCGCATAACAATTTTCGACACACAAACACGACAGAGAAAGCCGTTTTCGTCATCATTGTTCAAATATTGTAACGTCTGTCGAGACGCTTATCTCCATTCGGTGCCACACGCCCACACCATCAAAATGCAGAGGCAAAAGTTTCCACATCAACACCGTATGAAAAAATTAGTGATTTTTTTAGTTGTGATTTCCTTCTCTGCATGAAAGTTTAAAAGTAGCATATATTAATGCAGTATGAAGAAGATTGTTTTAATGTAGACATGCAAGCCTTGAAAGAAAATTTTGAAAATCAAGACTACATTTCCTGCAAATGGGTGCATTTCTACCCTATATTTTAACTTTAGATTTATTCTTATATCAAACTCTTTTGGCTGTCTTTTTGACACTTACATCCGGCGCCCCCCTCCACACCCTGGATTATAAATAATGTAAATAATTCAATGTGATTATCTTGTGTGATGACTGTATTATGATGATAGTATATATCTGATAGTATATATCTGTATCATGAATCAATTTAAGTGGACCCCGACTTAAACAAGTTGAAAAACTTATTCGGGTGTTACCATTTAGTGGTCAATTGTACGGTTGTATTGTACCATATGTCCCGGCAAGAAATCTGCGTTCAAAGAACTCCGGCTTATTAGTGATTCCCAGAGCCCAAAAAAAGTCTGCGGGCTGTAGAGCGTTTTCTATTCGGGCTCCAGCACTATGGAATGCCCTCCCGGTAACAGTTAGAGATGCTACCTCAGTAGAAACATTTAAGTCCCATCTCAAAACTCATTTGTATACTCTAGCCTTTGAATAGCCCGCCTTTTTTGGACCAGTTGATCTGCCGTTTCTTTTCTTTTCTCCTCTGCTCCCCCCTATCCCTTGTGGAAGGGGAGACACACAGATCCGGTGGCTGTCCGGGGTCGGGACCCGGGGTGGACCGCTCGCCTGTATATCGGTTGGGAACATCTCTGCGCTGCTGACCCGTCTCCGCTCGGGATGGTTTCCTGCTGACCCCACTGTGGACTGGACTCTTACTGTTATGCTGGATCCACTATGGACTGGACTCCCACAATATTATGTTAGACCCACTCGACATCCATTGCATTCGGTCTCCCTAGAGGGGGGGGGGTTACCCACATATGCGGTCCTCTCCAAGGTTTCTCATAGTCATTCACATCGACGTCCCACTGGGGTGAGTTTTTCCTTGCCCTTATGTGGGCTATACCGAGGATGTCGTTGTGGCTTGTGCAGCCCTTTGAGACACTTGTGATTTAGGGCTATATAAATAAACATTGATTGATTGATTGATTGAATATGTACTTCACTGTGCAACCTACTAATAAAAGTCTCAATCAATCAATCAAAACACATAGAATCATCATACTGCTGTGATTATATGCATCAAGTGTTCATTCAAGGCTAAGGCAAAATATCGAGATATATATCGTGTATCGCAATATGGCCTTAAAATATCGCAATATTAAAAAAAGGCCATATCGCCCAGCCCTAGTTTCAATGATGCCATTTCTGTTTGTCGTGTATAATTTTGTCTATTTTGTGTTTATCCTTGAATAAACAGGTCAGTTTCTTGTTACCAAACATTGTGTATTATTCAAACTCCCCTAATTCAGCTGGCTAGTTGTTATCAAGAGTACTAAAACCCTTTTCAACATGATTCTGACAACTAAGTAGGCTATCCATCCATCCATCCATCTTCTTCCGCTTATCCGAGGTCGGGTCGCGGGGGCAGCAGCTTAAGCAGGGAAGCCCAGACTTCCCTCTCCCCAGCCACTTCGTCCAGCTCCTCCCGGGGGATCCCGAGGCGTTCCCAGGCCAGCCGGGAGAGATAGTCTTCCCAGCGTGTCCTGGGTCTTCCCCGTGGCCTCCTACCGGTCGGACGTGCCCGAAACACCTTCCTAGGGAGGCGTTCGGGTGGCATCCTGACCAGATGCCCGAACCACCTCATCTGGCTCCTCTCCATGTGGAGGAGCAGCGGCTTTACTTTGAGCTCCCCCCGAATGACAGAGCTTCTCACCCTATCTCTAAGGGAGAGCCCCGCCACTCGGCGGAGGAAACTCATTTCGGCCGCTTGTACCCGTGATCTTGTCCTTTCGGTCATGACCCAAAGCTCATGACCATAGGTGAGGATGGGAACGTAGATCGACCGGTAAATCGAGAGCTTTGCCCAGCTCCTTCTTCACCACAACGGATCGATACAGCGTCCGCATTACTGAAGACGCCGCACCGATCCGCCTGTCGATCTCACGATCCACTCTTCCCCCACTCGTGAACAAGACTCCGAGGTACTTCAACTCCTCCACTTGGGGCAAGATCTCCTCCCCAACCCGGAGATGGCACTCCACCCTTTTCCGGGAGAGAACCATGGACTTGGACTTGGAGGTGCTGATTCCCATCCCAGTCGCTTCACACTCGGCTGCGAACCGATCCAGTGAGAGCTGAAGATCTTGGCCGGAGGAAGCCATCAGGACCACATCATCTGCAAATAGCAGTGACCTAATCCTGCAGCCACCAAACCAGATCCCCTCAACGCCCTGACTGCGCCTAGAAATTCTGTCCATAAAAGTTATGAACAGAATGGGTGACAAAGGGCAGCCTTGGCGGAGTCCAACCCTCACTGGAAACGTGTCCGACTTACTGCCGGCAATGCGGACCAAGCTCTGACACTGATCATACAGGGAGCGAACTGCCACAATAAGACAGTCCGTTACCCCATACTCTCTGAGCACTCCCAACAGGACTTCCCGGGGTACACGGTCGAATGCCTTCTCCAAGTCCACAAAGCACATGTAGACTGGTTGGGCAAACTCCCATGCACCCTCAAGGACCCTGCCGAGAGTATATACTAAGTAGGCTAAATAACTAAACTTTAATACATGCTCGGATAGGCCAGTATCGGTCAGTATCGGTATCGGATCGGAAATGCAAAAACAATATCGGTATCGGATCGGAAGTGCAAAAACCTGGATCGGGACATCCCTAGCTGGTCTGCAGAAAAAGTGTGGGCCCTCCTGCTCCAGCTGTTGGCTGATTGATGTTGCAGGTGTATTGTTTTATATATGTGGCCACCTGTGTGCTGTAGTTGCTGCAGTGCTGGATGATCCTCTGCATCTCCTCGTGAACTAACTCCACACAGCGCAGACTCGGCTCCTCCAGACGCTTTACTTGCCTCTTGACCAGCAACTCAAAGGACACCTCGGGCACGAACAAAGCAGGCCTTGGGCCCTGGAGGGGGAAAAAAGGAAATACAAAAATGTTGCACTAATGAGCCTAAAAATGATTGTTGGAGTTGCATTTAAAAGATGTTGCGGAAACCCACCGTTGCATTTCTGATTGCCGTGAGTACGTCGATGGTGGTCAGGCCCCCCAGGGGATCGACAGACTCCAAGGTGCGCCCGAACGTCTCGTGAAATATGTAACAGATTCTGGCGCCGCCACAGCTGAAAGAGGGAGGACACAGAAAAATCAGTTGGTAGTGCTTTGCAGTGAGTGGCAAGGTGCTGGTGAGGACACTCACAGTTCAGCAGTCTCGATGTACTTGGCCGTGCCCTCGATGGTGTGGCAGTACTCTGCGGCAAACTTGGTGATGAGCTGCAACAACGTGGCGCTTTTGTCGTCCACCGGCTCTCCGTAGCTGTTGAGGAGCGACTGGTACTGGGCTGCCAGCACGTTGATCCTGGTTTTGAGCTCAGGGAGGCAGTCTCGGATGTGGTGCATGAGCAATCTAAAGTCATGTATTGTTTTTTACTGCACAATAACCAACATTTCAAAAAAAGAGGAATGTCCTCTCCTACCTATTCAGTGTCCTGGCGAGATATTTGGTACCACTTCTGTTCGCAAGGGAGGGGTACTTCTTCTGTAGAAAAGCGTATTCGTCACGTATAGAATCAGCCACGGATTTCCTCTGATTGATATCCAATTGGCTCCTGTGAGACGTCATGGGAACACACCGTGTTACCAGGAGCGCAACAACAGAGTTAGGCAAACCCACATGGCAAAGTCACCTGTTGACGAGTCCGATGATGCCTAGTTTCACAGGAATGACTCGGCCTGTCAGTATATCCATGGCGTCTGTTCCTGCGTCCATCAGATCCAGCTTGGTGACTACTGCTAGCGTCCTCCTGCCTGGACACACCAGTAGGAAAACAATTCAGAGATACACTAGCTCAGGGGTGCTCATTACGTCGATCGCGAGCTACCGGTCGATCTCGGAGGGTGTGTCAGTCGATCACCAGCCAGGCATTAAAAAAATAGTCCTAAAAATGAGCGATCATAAATCTTCACTATGACGTCACTTTCATGCCAGCTCATTAAAATTACCGAATGGAAGGCGAGAAACTCTTTATTTTAACAGACTCTGGCGCCGTACCTGTCGTCAAAACTCCAAAGACCGACTGCACAGTTGCACAGTTGCGCTAACAAAACAAGAGTCTCAGAAAGCTGGCGTGCACAAGCTAGCAAGCTACGGGGTTTGCCGACAATGTATTTCTTGTAAAGTGTATACAAAGGAGTACGGAAGCTGGACAAATAAAATGCCAAAAACCAACCACTTTCATGTGGTATTGGACAGAAAGGAGGACTTTTTTTCTCCTCCATTCGAAAATGCGGACGTTATCATCACCACTGTCTGATTCCAATCAATGCAAGTCCTCACAATCAGGTAATACACCAATTTATATTCTTGTCTTCGTGAAAGAAAGGAATCTATATGTGTTAAACATGCTTGTATTATCCTTAACCACCTTTAACTTGTTAACAATATTAACTATATGTGTTAAACATGCTTGTATTATCCTTAACCACCTTTAACTTGTTAACAATATTAACTATATGTGTTAAACATGCTTGTATTATCTTTAACCACCTTTAAGTTGTTAACAATATTAACTATATGTGTTAAACATGCTTGTATTATCTTTAACCACCTTTAAGTTGTTAACAATATTAACTATATGTGTTAAACATGCATGAAGTGCTCTAAAACTTGCTGGTAGACGGCTGCGTTGACCCTGGATCTCAGGAAACAGAGTGGACCGACACCAGCAGATGACATGGCACCCCAAACCATCACCCAACCATGCAAATTTTGCATTTCCTTTGGAAATCGAGGTCCCAGAGTCTGGAGGAAGACAGGAGAGGCACAGGATCCACGTTGCCTGAAGTCTAGTGTAAAGTTTCCACCATCAGTGATGGTTTGGGGTGCCATGTCATCTGCTGGTGTCGGTCCACTCTGTTTCCTGAGATCCAGGGTCAACGCAGCCGTCTACCAGCAAGTTTTAGAGCACTTCATGCTTCCTGCTGCTGACCTGCTCTATGGAGATGGAGATTTCAAGTTCCAACAGGACTTGGCGCCTGCACACAGCGCAAAATCTACCCGTGCCTGGTTTACGGACCATGGTATTTCTGTTCTAAATTGGCCCGCCAACTCCCCTGACCTTAGCCCCATAGAAAATCTGTGGGGTATTGTGAACAGGAAGATGCAGAATGCCAGACCCAAAAACGCAGAAGAGTTGAAGGCCACTATCAGAGCAACCTGGGCTCTCATAACACCTGAACAGTGCCAGAAACTCATCGACTCCATGCCACGCCGCATTAACGCAGTAATTGAGGCAAAAGGAGCTCCAACCAAGTATTGAGTATTGTACATGCTCATATTTTTCATTTTCATACTTTTCAGTTGGCCAACATTTCTAAAAATCCCTTTTTTGTATTAGCCTTAAGTAATATTCTAATTTTGTGACACACGGAATTTTGGATTTTCATTTGTTGCCACTTCAAATCATCAAAATTAAATGAAATAAACATTTGAATGCATCAGTCTGTGTGCAATGAATAAATATAATGTACAAGTTACACCTTTTGAATGCAATTACTGAAATAAATCAAGTTTTTCAAAATATTCTAATTTACTGGCTTTTACCTGTATATGTTTTTTTTTTTTATTGCTGCTTTTATTTATTTATCAGATGCCTTTTACTGAATAGGCACAAGCACTGTTATAATATTATGTTATGTGTAATGCCTTTTATACTGTATTTTGTATTGTTTGATGTACTGTATGTGATTGTATGTCTACTAGGACGTTGGATTCTGCAACAAAGCTTGATGAATGTTTTCCAGGTGATAATATCAGCAGGTGCTTTCCCTTGGCACGGCGCGCCTCGACGGAGGCGGTTTTGGTTTGGAACGCTCGAGACAAATGTGGCGCTTTATTAGCTCCACCACCGAAGTTATGTTTTGTCCAGGGTTTGTTTGTCTGTTGGTTAGGAACACAAGTCAAACAGTTATGGACAGATTTTGAAAAAACTATTCTCTTATCTACTACGATGTAGAGCAGACCTGGGCAAATTAAGGCCCAGGGGCCACATGCGGTCCATTAAGCTTTTCAGTCTGGCCCGCCGGACATTCCCAAATAATTTTTTTAGATCTTTAAGATGGAAAGTGTAGCTGCCATGATGATGTGCAGTGATGTTTTCTAATGACCGTAAGTCTTGAACTATACAAAGTATTTCAATGGTTGGAATCTGCGCTTATGGATGATATACCAGTTACTATGGTCATCTAATTAGTTACTATGGTAATCTACATCACAGCAGCTCAGACGAGGCACCAAGCAGTGTGGGCGGGAAGCTTTTCCACAGACGCGGAAGGAGCTTTTCACAACAAAGTTCTAAAGCTTAGTGATACGTCAGATTGTAGGTGGGTTTATTTTGTACCCTCCGCGTTCATATTTCACTGTTTGTTGCATTTTTGTTGCGTTTCACTTGATTGTAAAATATGTCGATCGAAAACGGGTGTGACATTCAGTAGAGTTTTAACTTGCACTTACAGATGTAGTGACCAACTGTAGTTACTGACAGTGGTTTTCTGAAGTGTTCCTGAGCCCATGTGGTGATATCCTTCACACACTGATGTCGCTTTTTGATGCGGTAACGCCTGAGGGATCCAAGGTCACGGCCTTGCCGCTTAAGTGCAGCGATTTCTCCAGATTCTCTGAACCTTTTGATGATATTACGGACCGTAGATGGTGAAATCCCTGAATTCCTTGCAATAGCTTGTTGAGAAATGTTGTTCTTAAACAATTTGCGCAGGCATTTGTTGACAAAGTGGTGACCCTCGCCCCATCCTTGTTTGTGAATGAGTGAGCATTTCATGGAAGCTGCTTTTATACCCAATCATGGCACCCACTTGTTCCCAATTAGCCTGTTCACCTGTGGGATGTTCCAAATAAGTCTTTGATGAACATTCCTCAACGTTCTCACTCTTTTTTGCCACTTGTGCCAGCTTTTTTGAAACATGTTGCAGGCATCAAATTCCAAATGAGCTAATATTTGCCAAAAATGTAGTTTTCCAGTTCGAACGTTAAGTATATTGTCTTTGCAGCCTATTCAATTGAATAGAAGTTGAAAAGGATTAGCAAATTATTGTATTCTCTTTTTATTTACCATTTACACAACATGACAACTTCACTGCTTTTGGGGTTTGTATATGCCAGGGGTCGGCAACCTTTACCAGTCAAAGAGCCATTTTTACCAGTTTCACAAATTATAGAAAACAATGGGAGCCGCAAAAAATTTTTGAAATTCTAAATGAAATAACACTGCATACGAAGTTTTTTTATTTTGCTTTGTGCTATGTATAACCAGGGGTCTCGGACACGCTGCCCACACCTTTATGTGGAATTTGAAAGCTGGTGCGGCACGCGGGTTTGTATTTAATGGCGCTTGTCAGCGTCATGCGTGCCGTGATGGTACAGCATATAGCACCCACTACAGTCAGCGTGCCTGATCAGCCACACGTTGTATGGGGCTTCCGCTTTGCTCACGTAGGTGACAGCATGGCACACTTAGTCAACAACCACACAGCTCACACTGACGGTGGCGGTATAAAAAAAACAAACTTTAACACTCTTACTAATAATGCACCACACTGTGAACCCACACCAAACAAGAATAACAAACACATTTCGGGAGAACATCTGCACCGTAACACAACATAAACACAACAGGACAAATACCCAGAATCCCATGCAGCCCTAACTCTTCCGGGCTACATTATACACCCACCGCTACCAAACCCCGCCCACCTCAACCGGGTTGATGTGTGAGGGAGAAGGGTTGGGGTGGGGGCGGGGTTTGGTGGTAGCAGGGGTGTATAATGTAGCCCGGAAGAGTCAGGGCTGCATGGGATTCTGGGTGTTTGTTCTGTTGTGTTTATGTTGTGTTACGGTGCAGATGTTCTCCCGAAATGTGTTTGTCATTCTTGTTTGGTTTTGGTTCAAAGTGTGGCGCATTATTAGTAAGAGTGTTAAAGTTGGTTTATATGACCACCGTCAGTGTAACCTGTGTGGCTATTGACCAAGTATGCCTTGCTGTCACGTACGTGTGCAAGCATAAGATGTATATTGTTTAACAAGTGTTGGGCTGGCACTCTGTCAATACAGATTGTAGAGGGCGCCAAATATTGTACCATCATGGCACGCCCTTATTACCGGTATAGCCGTAAGGGTGAAAATCGGTGAATATTAATCCCGGGAGTTTTCTGCGAGAGGCACTGAAATCCGGAAGTCTCACGGGAAAATTGGGGGGTTCAGCAAGTAAGCTGCTGAGCCGCATCAGAGTGATCAAAGAGCCGCATGCGGCTCGCCGACCCCTGGTATATGCCAATAGCTGAATGCCGTGATCACCCTGAAATTAATCACCATCATCGATCATAATCAAATAATCACTCAGCCTTAATTGGTGGTACTGGTAGCATCATGGTCTAAGGTTGCATGAGAGCTGCTGACAGTGGAGAGTTCATACCTCAACTCCAACATGTACTACACGTTAAATCCAAAGTTTCATTTCTATAGTACTGACCAGTAGCGGTTTTAGAAATTGGCCATATGGGCTCGTGCCCAGGAAAGCATTCTCTAGGGGGCACAAAAATCTTATTTACTTGTGCTCAGCGTCCGTCGCCCCATCCCTAGCAGACAAAAAGACATGGCATTTACCATCCGGGTCAACCTCCCTGGCCACCTTCAGGGCCTCTGACGTTGCCATGTCTGTGTTGGCAGCAGTCACAGCCAGGATGATGGAGTTGGGGTTGGAGATGTACTTGACAATCAGTTCTCGGATCTGGATCTCGATGTCTTTGGGCTGGTCTCCAACTGGCACCTGTGCCAAGAAACGCATACGGTCTACAACCATGTTCGGATTCTGTGAGGCATGCCTTTTATGTAGCTCACCTTTGTGATACCGGGCAGGTCCACCAGTGTGAGGTTGACAACATGAGGTGAGAAGACCTTCAGGTGAATGGGTTCATCACTGATACCCTAAGGATAACAAAGATACATACCTTTTAATATGATATTTATCAGCAAGCTTTTTTAAGTATTCAGTACAACATATTATATGTTTAATATATGTACAGTACTGTATATCATAATATATTCAATATAAAGTGTCATAAATACTATTAGAATACGGTTGTACAAATAAAGCCATTGTCTTTAACAAATAACTTACCTCCATTTAAAGGCTTGGTACTCAAGTTGATTCTATAAACGTGCACTGCAAATACTGAAATCTAAGTAAGATGAAATATCTCAAATAAGGGTGATATTTGCCAGATAATGTCTTCTAATAGGTTTCATTTAGGGGTCCTTCTACGCACACCATAATAAAACTCATATGTTGAAGCACAGTACGCCTGACTATGTAAGCCATAAACCATACACTGCAAAAACTGAAATCTAAGTAAGATGAAATATCTCAAATAAGGGTGATATTTGCTTATTTTCTGTCTGATAAGATAATTCTTCTCACTAAGCAGATTTTATGTTAGAGTGTTTTACTTGTTTTAAGTGTTTTGGTCCTAAATGATCTCAGTAAGATATTAAAGCTTGTTGCTGAGATTTGATGACCTATATTGAGTAAAACATGCTTAAAACTAGAATATCAACTGTTGCAAAGCTGTGTCATCAACACTCACAAGTATAAAACAACTTTTTCAAAGTAATCATTTCTTATTTCAAGCATGAAATAAAAAATTATGACTGTGTCTCATAATTAAAACAGATGACAGCCAAATGGACTTTGCTGTTTTATTTTCAAAGAAACAATAGAAAAGATGTACTTTTATAGTAGTACAGTTGCACACTACAGTAAACTGACAGTTAATATTTAAACATTTGACATTTCAAACAATTTTGAACAGAAATAGTTCATGCACATTCAGATAAATTCTTCAAAATTACAATTAAAAAAAAAATTTGGCCGGGGGCCGGGCTGTAAATAAATAAATAAATAAAAATAAAAAAATTTTTTTATATATATATATATATATATATATATATATATATATATATATATATATATATATATATATATATATATATATATATATATATATATATATATTAGAGATGCGCGGTTTGCGGACACAACCGCGGAGTCGGGCGGTTGAAATAAAAAAAAATTAGATTTTATACGCGGGTCGGGTGGTTGAAATAAAAAAAAATTAGATTTTAAATAGATTCAGGCGGGTGGCAGTTAAACCAATTCAGAAATATATATACATAGTTAAATGTTGTTACCCACATACGAAAAACGAGCAGGCACCTGCAGCATATGCCACAACAGAAGAAGAAAAAAAAAGAGATGGACACTTTTACGGAGCGGAGAAGGGACGCCTCGCCGGGGTCCGGGACCGAGGCCCCTTCCCCCCGAGAGGGCCCCACCGGGAGCCTTAGCTGAGGTGATCCGCGAGAAGGGCCCGACGCATGTCCAGGGTCACCACCGCGCCCACCGCACGACACCCCGCCTCGTTCCGCCTTCGCCGCGGCCGGCGTCACGCGCAGCAGGTAAGCAGCTTGCCTGCCCGCCACCCCCGTGGCCGGGGGCTCGTAACAGGGGTCACTCCGCGCGCTCCGCCCGCGCAGCTTACCTGCCCGCCACCCCCGTTGCCGGGGGCGCGTAACAGGGGTCACTCCGCGCGCAGTGCGCTCACGAAAGGGGTGGGGCTCACCCTGGTGAGCCGACTGGGCCACTTTTGGTAAGCAGAACTGGCGCTGCGGGATGAACCGAACGCCGGGTTAAGGCGCCCGATGCCGACGCTCATCAGACCCCAGAAAAGGTGTTGGTTGATATAGACAGCAGGACGGTGGCCATGGAAGTCGGAACCCGCTAAGGAGTGTGTAACAACCCACCTGCCGAATCAACTAGCCCTGAAAATGGATGGCGCTGGAGCGTCGGGCCCATACCCGGCCGTCGCCGGCAGCGAGAGCCGCGAGGGCTAGGCCGCGACGAGTAGGATGGCCGCCGCGGTGCGCGCTGAAGCCTCGGGACATCGCACCTCCACGTGCTTTGGGGTGCGCTCAGAGCGGGTCCCAGATGATTGCGCACTGGTGTGCGTCTGGGCCGTGACAGCGTGGCACGCATTGTCTCTGCTGCATTGGATCAGTCTCCTTTCTTTAACAGGCAAAAGCTTTATAACCTCACTAATGCCTTGCATTGTCTATATTAGATATATAACAACGGGCGGGTGCGGGCGGATGCGGTTTTGATTAAATGCTAGTTCGGGTGGATGCGGATGGTTGACGACTTTTGTGATGCGGTTGCGGATGAAATAATTGCCTATCCGCGCATCTCTAATATATATATATATTCCTTGCGCGAGAGTAACACGCGATTGCCTTTCCATTAAGAAAAATAAACTAGTTTTTAGTATAAGTTTGCTGGTTTCAAAAAATGTAATGCCGAGCGCTTATCTTAGCTTATGTCAAGATAATGGCACTAGCATTTACTTAATGTAAGAATATTTTTCAACATACTGAGAAAAAAGGTCTCATAGTTGTTTTTTCTATCAAGGAAAGTGCACTTGATATTAGTGAGAATATACTTATTTTAAGGTATTTTTGGGTTCATCGAGGTTAGCTAATTAGGGCCCGCAATGGCCCATTGCAAAAGGACTCCCACAGGGAGTCCTTATGCAATGGGACATAAGGACCTATTGTATTTGTAAGGTTTTATTATTCCTTTTTCTTTATTCTTCCGCCGCCTCTTTGAGCACTAATTTGACCCACTTAACATGCTTCAAAACTCACCATATTTGACCCACACATCAGGACCCGCGAAAATTGTCTTTTAATAAAAAAACCAAACTGCAAAAATCAAAATTGCGCTCTAGCGTCCCCTAGGGGGGAAAAAACTAGACTGCCTGTAACTCCCACTAGGAAGGTCAGAAAGACATGAAACAAAATCCTCTATGTAGGTCTGACTCAGACCTAACTTTCATAATGGTACATTCTCGGGCTAAAATCAACAGGAAGTTGGCAATTCCCCCTTCAAGACAAAAAAGTACTAAAAACAGTCACTTTTGCCTCTTTGAGCTGTAATTTGACCCCCTTAACATGCTTCAAAACTCACCAAACTGAACACACACATCAGGACTGGCTAAAACTGTGATCTAATGAAAAAACCTAACCCCAAATCTAAAATTTGTGCTCTACAGCAATTTTTTAATAAAACGCACAAAAAACTGCTCCTCGGATGAAAAATCTGACAAAACTGCCTGTAACTCCCACTGGGAAGGTCGGAAACGAAACGAAAACCTCTGCGTAGGTCTCACTTAGACCTACATTTCATAAATTGACAACCCCCAGCAAAAATATACAGGAAGTTTGCTATTCCCCCTTCAACACAACATTTTTGTAAAAACCCGTCACCTTTCTTCAAACATTATCTCCTCTGAGCGCGTTTGTTGTTTCGGCTTCAAACTAACACAGGAGAGAGATCGAACCCTTCTGATTAAAAGTTGGTGAAAGAGTTGTGATACCTGCTCCGGTTTTGATTTTATGACCCTTCAAAGACCCGCTGCACTGATGCTCCTGCGGTGCTGTTTTTTTAAGATGGCTGCTCAAAAGCAGGAAGCACCAACGTGCCCACACAATGCAGACAAGGTAGGTACACTAGACAAAAGTCTTGGGACACTTCAGACTAAAAGTAGACAAAAGTATTGGGACACTTAGGACTAGCACCTGCCAAATACGCGGGCCCGAACAACGCTGCTTGCAGCTTTAATTTGACTTGTTTTGGAAAGTCTTGACAAGCCAAATGTTCTTGTTCTATTGGCAGATAATTTTGCTTACTTCAAGTAAAATACCCCTCATTTTTGTATTTTTTTCCCTTGTTTTTGAACACTGACATTTTGCAGTGTGCCAACCATTATTTAAGTCAACACAGTACGGTAGACTGAAAACCAAACTGTCAGTACCTTGTTAATGCCAGATATTCTTTCGGTTTCTGCTTCGATTTCTTGGCGGATCTCCTCGAAATTTGTGTAAATCTAAAAACCACAAAATATGCAACATTTTAGCATCAGGGCTATAATATAGTGACTAATCTTTAATATGGCAAATCAAATATTAAAGTAGCTGAGGGCTCATTTGTTCACCGTCAATGAAATGTTACCTTGTTTTTGGTGTGCAAAAATTTGCCCCATTCCTCGCCATCGACGCCTGCAGACAATGAGGTGGACGGCATTACACAAACATGTGGCCAAAAGATCAGTTCTCTGTTTTCTATTCTCAAGAGAGGAATTCTCTGGTGGTGGCTAAAAATGGGACTGTTCCACAAAGTGGAAAAAATAATGACATTTTCCACTGTATGGAAGCACATTGAACCTTGAAGCATAAAGAAGGAAGCACAATAAAGCTAATTAAAACTGCCAGAACAACAAAACAAGTACAGGTAAAAGCCAGTAAATTAGAATATTTTGAAAAACTTGATTTATTTCAGTAATTGCATTCAAAAGGTGTAACTTGTACATTATATTTATTCATTGCACACAGACTGATGCATTCAAATGTTTATTTCATTTAATTTTGATGATTTGAAGTGGCAACAAATGAAAATCCAAAATTCCGTGTGTCACAAAATTAGAATATTACTTAAGGCTAATACAAAAAAGGGATTTTTAGAAATGTTGGCCAACTGAAAAGTATGAAAATGAAAAATATGAGCATGTACAATACTCAATACTTGGTTGGAGCTCCTTTTGCCTCAATTACTGCGTTAATGCGGCGTGGCATGGAGTCGATGAGTTTCTGGCACTGCTCAGGTGTTATGAGAGCCCAGGTTGCTCTGATAGTGGCCTTCAACTCTTCTGTGTTTTTGGGTCTGGCATTCTGCATCTTCCTTTTCACAATACCCCACAGATTTTCTATGGGGCTAAGGTCAGGGGAGTTAGCGGGCCAATTTAGAACAGAAATACCATGGTCCGTAAACCAGGCACGGGTAGATTTTGCGCTGTGTGCAGGCGCCAAGTCCTGTTGGAACTTGAAATCTCCATCTCCATAGAGCAGGTCAGCAGCAGGAAGCATGAAGTGCTCTAAAACTTGCTGGTAGATGGCTGCGTTGACCCTGGATCTCAGGAAACAGAGTGGACCGACACCAGCAGATGACATGGCACCCCAAACCATCACCCAACCATGCAAATTTTGCATTTCCTTTGGAAATCGAGGTCCCAGAGTCTGGAGGAAGACAGGAGAGGCACAGGATCCACGTTGCCTGAAGTCTAGTGTAAAGTTTCCACCATCAGTGATGGTTTGGGGTGCCATGTCATCTGCTGGTGTCGGTCCACTCTGTTTCCTGAGATCCAGGGTCAACGCAGCCGTCTACCAGCAAGTTTTAGAGCACTTCATGCTTCCTGCTGCTGACCTGCTCTATGGAGATGGAGATGTCAAGTTCCAACAGGACTTGGCGCCTGCACACAGCGCAAAATCTACCCGTGCCTGGTTTACGGACCATGGTATTTCTGTTCTAAATTGGCCCGCCAACTCCCCTGACCTTAGCCCCATAGAAAATCTGTGGGGTATTGTGAAAAGGAAGATGCAGAATGCCAGACCCAAAAACGCAGAAGAGTTGAAGGCCACTATCAAAGCAACCTGGGCTCTCATAACACCTGAGCAGTGCCAGAAACTCATCGACTCCATGCCACGCCGCATTAACGCAGTAATTGAGGCAAAAGGAGCTCCAACCAAGTATTGAGTATTGTACATGCTCATATTTTTCATTTTCATACTTTTCAGTTGGCCAACATTTCTAAAAATCCCTTTTTTGTATTAGCCTTAAGTAATATTCTAATTTTGTGACACACGGAATTTTGGATTTTCATTTGTTGCCACTTCAAATCATCAAAATTAAATGAAATAAACATTTGAATGCATCAGTCTGTGTGCAATGAATAAATATAATGTACAAGTTACACCTTTTGAATGCAATTACTGAAATAAATCAAGTTTTTCAAAATATTCTAATTTACTGGCTTTTACCTGTATAAAGACAGGGATTGTCAGTCAGCTCAGGGAAAGCTGGCAGTTTAGGACATCAAAGCTAAATTCAGGATGTTGGTACATTGAATGAATTCTTGTAATATAAATGCAAACCTAATTTGTACACGGAATTATCCAACAAGTGGAAATGAGGGCATGAGCTCTGGGTGGGTGAGGCGTCACAGGACACAAAAAGGACGGGCAGAATGATACAGACTGGGGGAGGGTTTGGGAATCAAGGAGGTTATGTAATGTATAAACACAGTAAGGCAAATAAGACAAGGAGACCTCTGTAAAAGCGGCCATTTTTCTTGAATTCTGTGGTTTGAGAGAGACAACAAGATGTCCGAGATGACGATCATGTAAGAAGTTCTAAAGTAAAAGAAAAAGGTTGGGATTCGGGAACATACAACAGTATATTACCATTCTCTTCGCTGGTCTTCCTGCGGTCTTCGGGGTCGATGTGAACCAGCTGAAAAATCAGGGGCCGGCGGGTTACGATGCCTGTGCCACGAGGTAGTACGTCCCGGCCAACAAGGCTCTCTAAAACAGAACTCTTGCCGCTGCTCTGTAAAAAAACAAACAGAATGTGACACGACAATCAGAATCAGCTTTATTGGCCAAGTATTTTTGCCACACAATGAATTTGACTTGGTACACTGAGGTCTCTTTGTTCCATGTAAACAACTAACAAGGAAAAGTTGAGTTGAGTTTGAGTTTATATGGAACATGCGAGCATACAACATGATACATCAAAATTTCCACTTTCTCTTTTCAACATGTTCGAAAAGGAGTAGGAAAAAGCAGAGCTTACATATCTAATCCTACCCCTTGTCTTTTACATAACAGTTGCTAAAACTTTTGTTCACTTCCTGTTTTCAATGTACCGGTATTCACAATATACTCCATAAATAATCACAATAAAAATAAATACATAAATAATACTCGGTGAAGTAAGTTACATTTCATATGGTGAGATGAGTAAGATTATTTTGAAAAAATGAATGGATGAATGATGTTTATCATGGTTCTTCTTCTTTGTACTTTGTAAACACTTTAAGTTTGAAGAGTTTCTTAAAGTGGATTATATTAGTACATTGTTTGATTGCTTTGCTTAATCCATTCCATCATTTAATTCCACATACTGATATACTGAAGGTTTTAAGTGTTGTACGTGCATACAAAATTACGTTTTTCTCTAAGATTATATTTCTCCTCTTTTTTTTGAGAAGAATTGTTGTATATTCTTGGCTAGCAGGTTATAGTTTGCTTTGTGTATAATTTTAGCTGTTTGCAAATTCACGATGTGGTGGAATTTCAGTATTTTTGATTCAATAAAAAAACGGTTTGTATGTTCTCTATATCCAACAGTATGTATTATTATAACTGATCTTTTTTGTAACGCCGTTAATGAATGAAGTGTACTTTTGTAATTATTTCCCCATATTTCTACACAATAACTCAGATACGAGTTATTGTAGAGAATATGAAGTGATTTTTGGTCGAGAACATGTTTTGCTTTATTCATTATTGACGTGTTTCTTGCTACTTTATGGTGTACATTTTGTGATCATTATATCTACAAACATAAGGACTTTGTTGATAGCATGTAGCTAGCCAAGGGGGGAAAAAACCTCCCGAGGTTTGTCCAACTCTTAACAGCGATGCTGACCAAAACGGCCGAGACAGCCACATCCGATTAGCTGGCCTATGAAAGTAAACCTGACACATTAAACCGATTAGCTGCCACAGAGTCTGTAGGCTGCTCCACGGGGCGGTATGGCTCGCTTGGTAGAGTGGCCGTGCCAGCAACTTGAGGGTTCCAAGTTCGATCCCCGCTTCTGCCATCTGACTCACTGCCTTTGTGTCCTTGGGCAAGACACTTTACCCACCTGCTCCCAGTGCCACCCACACTGGTTTAAAAATGTGACTTAGATACAGGTTTCACAATGTAAAGGGCTTTGAGTCACTAGAGAAAAGTGCTATATAAATATAATCCACATGGTCAATAGTAGGCTCCAGCGCCCCCCGCAACCCCGAAGGGAATAAGCGGTAGAAAATGGATGGATGGATGGATGGCCAATAGTGGTGTACTTTTACAGCAACATTAAGATACGCAAGTGTAGGGACTTGGGTTGCAAAATTCTGGGAATATTCAAAGTTGGAAACTTTCCATGGGAATTAATGGGAAATGAATGGGAATAAACATTGAATGCAACATGCTACATCTCGCAGCATGATTATTAGCTAAAACAACCTGATTTAATGCAAATTCAGTAGAATTTCAACCCTGCATTGTGCATTCCTCGAATGCAACATGCTAGATCTTGCAGCATGATTATTAGCTAAAACAACCTGATTTAATGCAAATTCAGTAGAATTTCAACCCTGCATTGTGCATTCCTCGAATGCAACATGCTAGATCTTGCAGCATGATTATTAGCTAAAACAACCTGATTTAATGCAAATTCAGTAGAATTTCAACCCTGCATTGTGCATTCCTCGAATGCAACATGCTAGATCTTGCAGCATGATTATTAGCTAAAACAACCTGATTTAATGCAAATTCAGTAGAATTTCAACCCTGCATTGTGCATTCCTCGAATGCAACATGCTAGATCTTGCAGCATGATTATTAGCTAAAACAACCTGATTTAATGCAAATTCAGTAGAATTTCAACCCTGCATTGTGCATTCCTCGAATGCAACATGCTAGATCTTGCAGCATGATTATTAGCTAAAACAACCTGATTTAATGCAAATTCAGTAGAATTTCAACCCTGCATTGTGCATTCCTCGAATGCAACATGCTAGATCTTGCAGCATGATTATTAGCTAAAACAACCTGATTTAATGCAAATTCAGTAGAATTTCAACCCTGCACTGTGCATTCCTCAAATGCAACATGCTAGATCTTGCAGCATGATTATTAGCTAAAACAACCTGATTTAATGCAAATTCAGTAGAATTTCAACCCTGCACTGTGCATTCCTCGAATGCAACATGCTAGATCTTGGAGCATGATTATTAGCTAAAACAACCTGATTTAATGCAAATTCAGTAGAATTTCAACCCTGCACTGTGCATTCCTCGAATGCAACATGCTAGATCTTGCAGCATGATTATTAGCTAAAACAACCTGATTTAATGCAAATTCAGTAGAATTTCAACCCTGCACTGTGCATTCCTCCATCACATGCACAGATAATTCCCAGCATGCTAAACACTACAGCAGGGCTATTGAGGCCACACTAGTGTTTGTGCCCAAGGACTTCATCCAGTCAGGTAAGTGTTGATGATATTACTGGGGTAAATATATTTGATCTATGGTATTTAAGTTTAATAGAGGTGGAATAAATGATAAATAAATGGGTTGTACTTGTATAGCGCTTTTCTACCTTCAAGGTACTCAAAGCGCTTTGACACTACTTCCACATTTACCCATTCACACACACATTCACACACTGATGGAGGGAGCTGCCATGCAAGGCGCTAACCAGCACCCATCAGGAGCAAGGGTGAAGTGTCTTGCTCAGGACACAACGGACATGACGAGGTTGGTACTAGGTGGGGATTGAACCAGGGACCCTCGGGTCGCGCACGGCCATTCTTCCACTGCGCCACGCCGTCCCTTGTTATAGCTTGTTATTGTATGACTGTAGACTACTCAAGCAGAATTCCACTCAAGCTAGCTAGCTAGCTGTTCCTGTACTTGTTAAATGATTTTGGAGCCAATATCTCTAGCTAGCTAGGTTTATGTACCACCACCAGTCTCATAATGAACCGAAAATATTTCTCCGTTAGCCGTGATGCTAATTTTCTCAAATTTGGTAAATAAATAACCCCAAAAATGTATATTTTGTTGTTTTCTTACTGTACCGAAAATGAACCGAACCGTGGCCGCTAAACCGAGGTACGTACCGAACCGAAATTTTTGTGTACCGTTACACCCCTAATGAATTGATTAACGTAGACCCCGACTTAAACAGGTTAAACAACTTATTCGGGTGTTACCATTTAGTGGTCAATTGTACGGTATATGTACTGTACTGTGCAATCTACTAATAAAAGTTTCAATCAATCAATCAAAACCTTAGATTTAAAAAAACAATGCAATGTATTTAAGTTCATTATAAGAAAGTAGGGGTGTAACAGTACGTGTATTTGTATTGAACTGTTTCGGTACGGGGGTTTCAGTTCGGTTCGGAGGTGTACCGAACGAGTTTTCACACCAACATATTAAGTAGCCGCCTTTGCTTCCTTCTGCCTCTGTCTCTGTCAGTCCTCTACACAGCACCCAGCATTGTCCCAGACACACAACCATCTGATTGGTTACACACAGAGCGGTAACAGCCAATCAGCAGTGCGTATTCAGAGCACATGTAGTCAGTGCTTAGCGTTTAGCAGGTAATCATCAGGCAGCGGACTCTCCCCAAATGATAATAAACACCTCCCAGTCAACTACTAGTAACATCACTATGAGCCCGTTGATGTTCTAGAAACCTAAACGGCAGCTCAGTTCGCTCGCAGTCCTGGCTTGAGGTGAAGGCTAATTCGCTTTTAGCATACCGTTAGCTCATTTTGCAGTGTGTGTGTGTCTATGTGTGTGTTACGGACAGCAAAGCCCTGTCTATCTATTATTTCACTTTAACTTTTTCTGTGTTGATTGAGCTGTGTTGAAGCAGGACATTATGTTAAATGAAGTGTTTCTGTCTCTGATAGTTGATATAATAATGTAAGTGCATCATTAAGCCTACATGAACTCCATGCTTCGGGGGCGGTACCTCTGGATTGGCAGACCGAGGTGGTGGTTCCTCTCTTTAAGAAGGGGAACCGGAGGGTGTGTTCTAACTATCATGGGATCACACTCCTCAGCCTTCCCGGTAAGGTCTATTCAGGTGTACTGGAGAGGAGGCTACGCCGGATAGTCGAACCTCGGATTCAGGAGGAACAGTGTGGTTTTCGTCCTGGTAGTGGAACTGTGGACCAGCTCTATACTCTCGGCAGGGTCCTTGAGGGTGCATGGGAGTTTGCCCAACCAGTCTACATGTGCTTTGTGGACTTGGAGAAGGCATTCGACCGTGTCCCTCGGGAAGTCCTGTGGGGGGTGCTCAGAGAGTATGGGGTATCGGACTGTCTGATTTTGGCGGTCCGCTCCCTGTATGATCAGTGTCAGAGCTTGGTCCGCATTGCCGGCAGTAAGTCGGACACGTTTCCAGTGAGGGTTGGACTCCGCCAAGGCTGCCCTTTGTCACCCATTCTGTTCATAACTTTTAGGGACAGAATTTCTAGGCGCAGTCAAGGCGTTGAGGGGATCCGGTTTGGTGGCTGCAGGATTAGGTCTCTGCTTTTTGCAGATGATGTGGTCCTGATGGCTTCATCTGGCCAGGATCTTCAGCTCTCGCTGGATCGGTTCGCAGCCGAGTGTGAAGCGACTGGGATGAGAATCAGCACCTCCAAGTCCGAGTCCATGGTTCTCGCCCGGAAAAGGGTGGAGTGCCATCTCCGGGTTGGGGAGGAGATCTTGCCCCAAGTGGAGGAGTTCAAGTACCTCGGAGTCTTGTTCACGAGTGAGGGAAGAGTGGATCGTGAGATCGACAGGCGGATCGGTGCGGCATCTTCAGTAATGCGGACGCTGTATCGATCCGTTGTGGTGAAGAAGGAGCTGAGCCGGAAGGCAAAGCTCTCAATCGATCTACTGATGGTTTGGGTTGGTTTGGTTTGCATTTCCTTTGGAAATCGAGGTCCCAGAGTCTGGAGGAAGACAGGAGAGGCACAGGATCCACGTTGCCTGAAGTCTAGTGTAAAGTTTCCACCATCAGTGATGGTTTGGGGTGCCATGTCATCTGCTGGTGTCGGTCCACTCTGTTTCCTGAGATCCAGGGTCAACGCAGCCGTCTACCAGCAAGTTTTAGAGCACTTCATGCTTCCTGCTGCTGACCTGCTCTATGGAGATGGAGATTTCAAGTTCCAACAGGACTTGGCGCCTGCACACAGCGCAAAATCTACCCGTGCCTGGTTTACGGACCATGGTATTTCTGTTCTAAATTGGCCCGCCAACTCCCCTGACCATAGCCCCATAGAAAATCTGTGAGGTATTGTGAAAAGGAAGATGCAGAATGCCAGACCCAAAATCGCAGAAGAGTTGAAGGCCACTATCAGAGCAACCTGGGCTCTCATAACACCTGAGCAGTGCCAGAAACTCATCGACTCCATGCCACGCCGCATTAACGCAGTAATTGAGGCAAAAGGAGCTCCAACCAAGTATTGAGTATTGTACATGCTCATATTTTTCATTTTCATACTTTTCAGTTGGCCAACATTTCTAAAAATCCCTTTTTTGTATTAGCCTTAAGTAATATTCTAATTTTGTGACACACGGAATTTTGGATTTTCATTTGTTGCCACTTCAAATCATCAAAATTAAATGAAATAAACATTTGAATGCATCAGTCTGTGTGCAATGAATAAATATAATGTACAAGTTACACCTTTTGAATGCAATTACTGAAATAAATCAAGTTTTTCAAAAATATTCTAATTTACTGGCTTTTACCTGTAGTTTGCAAGACGTCTAATATGTGGGCCGCTGAAGTACAAGTAACGGACCACTAAGGGCACCTGGACCAGACCTTGAACACACCTGAGCTACCCCAAGTAACTACGCTCTTTGTGATGACAATTGTCGCTACAAAGCTCCAACGGAACAGTTTGCGCGACCACTCGTGTGCTCGTTGTATTTGTATTTGACTCACAGTCAAAGAATGTCATGGAAATATCGTAGAGAAAGTCCAAAAGAAGTTGCTACTATATGAGAAGTTGGGAGCTAGCCGCGGTGACGTCACTTACCTGAGTACCTACAACTACTATCTGCGGCAGCTGAATGACGTCCGCGCCCACAGTGTTGAAAACATCTTGCAGTTTGTTTATGACAGGTATAAGGGCCTCCATGAGCTCCGAAACCGCTCCCGACCTGTCCAAAAAAAAGGGGGACCGAGTTCCTTGCGCTGCCTCGCACGGTCAACAAAGTCATTCAATGTCCCTCTCGGCTAATGCTAGCTCGCGTCGCCTCCACATCTCTTTGACTGGATAACGACTGCGCACAACAATTGCGCACCGTTGCATTGTGGGAAAGAGAGTGCGTCACACTTGACGTCCAATTGGATTCTCCGCGGAAACGTCTGGAAGCCCGAACTACATTTCCGGTAAATGACGTCACAACTCCTGAAACAAGAATTAAAAAAAAAAAAAGACGCATCAGTAACCAAGGTTGCAGGCAAAATATTTTTGTGTGTGGAGATTAAAAAATACAAAATGTATTTGCAAATACAAAATAACAATTTTAATGAATGTTTTTGTTTATTATTAGGGTATTGCTGTATATTTATTATTTTACTTATTTTTTTACCTGGTTTTGTATTTGTTTTGTATCATCCCGTGAGGTGTATATCAGTGACGTGCGGTCACATGGAAAGAAAAAAATGTAAAAAGAAAAAAAAAATATTAAATTGTTATATGTATCCAGTGATTATACTATAAAGTTATTTTCAGAGGTGGGACCAAGTCATTGTTTTGCAAGTCACAAGTAAGTCTCAAGTCTTTGCCCTCAAGTCCGAGTCAAGTCCCGAGTCAAGACAGGCAAGCCCCGAGTCAAGTCCAAAGTCAAGACTGGAAAGTCTCAAGTCAAGTCCTAAGTCCTGCATTTTGAGTTTCGAGTCCTTTCAAGTCCTTTTAACCACAGACTAATATATTAACACAGATTGTGTATGCTTTTCAAAAGCTGTATTTATTTATTAAAACAAGTGCATTTTAAATTGCAGGAAAGAAAATTGTGCTGACATTGCACTTTATAATAGCACTATTAACCAGTCATTTTAAACATTAACTCATTCCTTTACAGAACAAACACATTGAAAAATAAAGTGCAAATGTACTTATTTGTACAAAAGTGTTAACATTGAAAAAACATGACATATACGTGAACATAACAAAAAAGTTGTACTTTTTATATGTCAGGGCCCTATGCTGCATTGCATTTGCAAAAGACCAAATTAGCCAAGAGTCTGTCAGTCATTTGTGCACGATGGGGGCGTAGTATGATGCCACCATGGCTGAAAACTCGCTCCACTGGAGCACTGGAGGCAGGCACTGCCAAGACTCTCATGGCCACTCGGAACAGTGAAGGAAGAGTCTTCATGTTCAATGCCCAGAACAAAAGGGGGGAGAGAGTTGTTTTGGGTTGGTGCACTACTTGTAAGTGTATCTTGTGTTTTTTATGTTGATTTAATTAAAAAAAGAAAAAAAAAAAAAATATTTCTTGTGCGGCCCGATACCAATCGATCCACGGACCAGTACCGGGCCGCGGCCCGGTGGTTGGGGACCACTGAGGTAAACAACCAACAGTATGTCAGAAAGCTAGCTAAAACGGTACACATATTCATAATATAGTATACATTTTAACTGACCTTTATTTTACTATTTTTGTCTTTTTTTAGGTGGCTAAAATACGCGGTGCTGCTGACCGCCGTCTAACGTTACGTGTGATATATTGACTAACGTAACCCTGCTTGAAAAAAATCACTGAACAAAAAGTATGAATAAGGTAGTGAACTGCAACAGATTCCCGTGTTTGCAATAACGTTATAACGTTAGCAGTGAGTTTACAGCCTCACTGATTTAACTACACAGCAAATAAAAGTCACGTTACTTAGCCAATAAACGTTATCTTACATTCAAAACTTACCGTTCTTTGTGCAACTTCAAATGCCGGACGAAGTTGGAAGTTGTTGCCTCTCCATCAGTCATTTTCGAACCGCATGTGTTGCATACTGCAAACCGTTTTGTGTTGACCACCTCGTAATTTTTATACCCAAACAAAATTATTTTAGGTATCATTTTTTGTTCACTGGCGTGTGGTTTGGACATGTCTTCTTCGTTGGTTGTCCTGCAATTTGATTGGATGAATGCTGTGTGATGAAAACAAAGTAGATCTAATTTGATTGGCTGTTGTACTGACAGCACACCAGCTGACACACGCAACGCTGATAGACAAGTACACAATGAAATCCCGAATTACTTTTTCATCTTTGGGTTTTGGGGAAAGTAGCAAGTCATGTCAAGTCATGTCAATTCAAAAGGCTCAAGTCCAAGTGAAGTCACAAGTCATTGATGTTAAAGTCTAAGTCGAGTTGCAAGTCTTTTTACATTTTGTCAAGTCGAGTCTAAAGTCATCAAATTCATGACTCGAGTCTGACTCGAGTCCAAGTCATGTGACTCGAGTCCACACCTCTGGTTATTTTCCATTTAAC
The DNA here is from genome assembly GCF_033978685.3 of Nerophis lumbriciformis. Lineage (NCBI taxonomy): Eukaryota > Metazoa > Chordata > Actinopteri > Syngnathiformes > Syngnathidae > Nerophis > Nerophis lumbriciformis. The sequence continues at coordinate 3,229,874 of NC_084557.2, read as the reverse complement.
TTCACCAGTTTTAGATTATTTTTATTCAAAATCGCTGAATTTTCACATTTGCCGTTCAAATACTGAGAAGAGACGGTGCGGTGAACAGCAGCCAATTGAGGCACGTCACTCAGTGCCTCAACATGGACGGACTCGGCTAACTGCTGGCCTGCTGTGCAGTGAGACCGTATTGCTATATGAACTATATTATACATTTCCATAGTTTAGTTAGCTGAGGTATATAATGTACAGTGTATTTTGTCAACAACTGTATGTGTGTAACGTATTTCTTGTGCTGAGCGATCATAAAACTGCTGCGAAGACGCACTGGCTGAGGCACGCATAACCACGCCTCCTGGTGCTTAAGACACGTTCGCCGCAGACTGCGCCCACCGACGGGAACGCCACACCAACCAAAGCCCACACCCAAACCCTCCACGTGCAAGACCGAATCCACCCAAAAAAAGTCACTTAACAAGAAGCCAAAAAGTGCAAAAACAACATTGCTCGCGCCGGAGGAGCCGTGAACGACTGCAAGGACACTACATTAGGTACACCTGCAGACTGCAGCACGGATTTCATATTTCATTCATTCACAACTCCTCCACACCGAACACCACTGCACCCGCACTTATAAGTAAAGGTAAGACCATAATAACGTTTTTTTTATTAAATGTGCTTTTTTGTGTGCTACAGTTTGTATGTGTAAAGTTAAAGTTAAGTTAAAGCAGGGGCGTCACTAGCTTTTAAGGACAGGGGGGGCTTTGCCCCCAGGAGATGCACAGGATGCGAGCGAATGTTACGCACGAGCACAAAACTTCACAAACGGCTAACAAAGACTTAGAAATTATTCATTGTTATTATTATTATTTAAAAAAAATGCACAGGACGAAATGAAATGCTCCACGGGACGATGGCTTTTAACCATATATGTTCTTTTTCTTTTTATGTATTTATTAATTTTACATTTTATATTAAATGTCTTGGTTTTTCCTCCCTCTGAAAATCCTATTAAATGTGTAACAAGCCATCCTATAATAATAAAACAGCTATTAATGTAACAATACAATAAAACAAATATATTTAATGATGTTTTTTTCATTATTTTAACAATAGGCTAATGTATATTACTTTATATAGATTCTACAAGAAACACAAAACTTAAAAAATAAATGATTTACAATTGCACACACAAGGTTTTGTGCAGTTTAACTCATTGTAAAGGAAGATAATGTGCTTCGTACACCTGCAGGACCGCAAGCAAGGTCGCAGAGAAAATGCGGGCTGGAATTTGAGTGATGTGGGCATTTTCTATATGAACAAGTGGAATGGATTGGATACCGATGCACGAAAGGGGCTCTCTACCTTACGCTACGAAGTGGGGGGAAGCTGAGTGAATAATAACAGGTTATATGATTATTTATTTAAACTCATATTTGGGCCACTTTATAATGAATATGTCGGCATTTATTTGTAAAAAACAAACAAAAAAAACACCAAATTATTTAGGGGGGCTTAAGAATATTTTAGGGGGGCTTGAGCCCCCCTAAAAATAAATAAATAAATCAAAAAATATATTTAAAAAAAAAAAAAAAATCATTTTTTTAAAAATGAGAATCGATTCTGAATCGCACAACGTGAGAATCGCGATTCGAAATCGAATCGATTTTTTTCCCACACCTCGAGTATATTACTTTTTTTTTTGTTCAGTTTGTACTTCATGAAGTTTTGCACTTGTTGTGTTTTTTTTGTGTGTTTTTTGTTTGTTTTCATTATATTTGGATGCAATTGTTGGTTTATATGATATCCATTAAGTAAAACTACGTATTATGTTGAAGGGGGCAGGAAAATATACGATTTTTCTTCATCCTGCTCCTTCAGGTGCATTAAAACCAAAACAAACAGGCTAAAGAACAGCTTCTTCCCCAGGGCCATAACCATCCTGAACAGACTGCCCCATTGTCCCTCATAACTGCCTTCTCTTCGGTGCAATAACCCATTCCACCAACCACCCTGTTTTTTGTTTTTTGTTTTTTCATGTATATATTCATTTCACACCATATTCATTGCACTTCTACATTTTTTATATTTTTATATATTTGCACATTGTTTTTCTAGCATGCACACATCGCACTGTATGGAATGGCCTCAATCTCGTTACCTTGCGTAATGACAATACGCAAGGTAACTGACACTTGATTTGATGCCCTAATACAGGGGTCACCAACCTTTTTGAAACCAAAAACTACTTCTTGGGTACTGATTAATGCGAAGGGCTACCAGTTTGATACACACTTAAATAAATAAATATATTGTCATTTGTAAGTTACACGTAAGTGTGATTTAAACAAGAATAGCTAAATAAATAAATGTATATATATAAAAAAATGGGTATTTCTGTCTGTCATTCCGTCGTACATTTTTTTTTCCTTTTACGGAAGGTTTTTTGTAGAGAATAAATGATGAAAAAAACACTTAATTGAACGGTTTAAAAGAGGAGAAAACACGAAAAAAAATAAAAATAAAAATGTGAAACATAGTTTATCTTCAATTTCGACTCTTTAAAATTCAAAATTCAACCGACAAAAAGAAGAGAAAAACTAGCTAATTTGAATCTTTTTGAAAAAAATTAAAAAAAGAATTTATGGAACATCATTAGTCATTTTTCCTGATTAAGATACATTTTAGAATTTTGATGACATGTTTTTAAATTGGTTAAAATCCAATCTGCACTTTGTTAGAATATTTAACAAATTGGACCAAGCTATATTTCTAACAAAGACAAATCAGTAATTCTTCTAGATTTTCCAGAACAAAATTTTTTAAAAGAAATTCAAAATACTTTGAAATAAGATTTAAATTTGATTCTACAGATTTTCTAGATTTGCCAGAATAATTTTTTTTGAATTTTAATCATAGTAAGTTTGAAGAAATATTTCACAAATATTCTTCGTCGAAAAACCAGAAGCTAAAATATTTATTATTCTTTACAATAAAAAAAAAATACTTGAACATTGATTTAAATTGTCAGGAAAGAAGAGGAAGACATTTAAAAGGTAAAAAGGTATATTTGTTTAAAAATCCTAAAATCATTTAAGGTTGTATTTTTTCTCTAAAATTGTATTTCTAAAAGTAATAAGAAGCAAAGTAAAAAATAAATGAATTTATTTAAACAAGTGAAGACCCATCCATCCATCCATTTTCTACCGCTTATTCCAAGTGAAGACCAAGTCTTTAAAATATTTTCTTGGATTTTCAAATTCTATTTGAGTTTTGTCTCTTTTAGAATTAAAAATGTCGATCAAAGCGAGACCAGCTTGCTAGTAAATAAATACAATTTAAAAAATAGAGGCAGCTCACTGGTAAGTGCTGCTCTTTGAGCTATTTTTAGAACAGGCCAGCGGGCGACTGATCTGGTCCTTACGGGCCACCTGGTGACCGCGGGCACCGCGTTGGTGACCCCTGCCCTAGTATATACAATAATATAAATATTTCATTTAGGATTATTTCATATCTTCATTTAAATAAAAATATATTTTTATCTTTTTTAGATACAGTCAATAAATAATGTGAACATGTATCATAACATGGACATTTAAGAGAACGTGTTGTGGATGATTGTGGACTGGGAATTTTTTTAATTTAATTTTTTTTACACATTTTTATAAATAAAAAAAAATAAATAAAAAAGTTTTTCCGACGTATTACATTTTAGACGATTTCTCTTAGTTTTTATTTCTCCGGCTGTAGAAAAGAGCCGCTCACAGGGCACAGAGGAGGCGTCAGTGCGACACAGTTGGCGTATCGGTCACGTGACCAAAACAGCTCATGATCGGCCACATGACTTTCTAAAAGCGGTACGCGCACCGACACAGGGTTTCGCTCTATGAGCTCGACGCATGCGCCGATGCATCGGTGTTGCCGGACCCATCACTAGATTTCACCATCTACGCTCCGTAATATCATCAAAAGGTTCAGAGAATCTGGAGAAATCACTGCACGTAAGCCATGATATTACGGACCTTCGATCCTTCAGGCGGTATAGCATCAAAAAGCGACGTCAGTGTGTAAAGGATATCACCACACAGGCTCAGGAACACTTCGGAAAACCACTGTCAGTGTATCTTCAATTTCGACTCTTTAAAATTCAAAATTCAACCGACAAAAAGAAGAAAAAAACTAGCTTATTTGAATCTTTTTGAAAAAATAAAAAAAATAATTTATGGACCATCATTAGTAATTTTTCCTGATTAAGATACATTTTAGAATTTTGATGACATGTTTTTAAATTGGTTAAAATCCAATCTGCACTTTGTTAGAATATTTAACAAATTGCCATCCATCCATCCATCTTCTTCCGCTTATCCGAGGTCGGGTCGCGGGGGCAGCAGCCTAAGCAGGGAAGCCCAGACTTCCCTCTCCCCAGCCACTTCGTCCAGCTCCTCCCGGGGGATCCCGAGGCGTTCCCAGGCCAGCCGGGAGACATAGTCTTCCCAACGTGTCCTGGGTCTTCCTCGTGGCCTCCTACCGGTCGGACGTGCCCTAAACACCTCCTTAGGGAGGCGCTCGGGTGGCATCCTGACCAGATGCCCGAACCACCTCATCTGGCTCCTCTCGATGTGGAGGAGCAGCGGCTTTACTTTGAGCTCCCCCCGGATGACAGAGCTTCTCACCCTATCTCTAAGGGAGAGCCCCGCCACCCGGCGGAGGAAACTCATTTCGGCCGCTTGTACCCGTGATCTTGTCCTTTCGGTCATAACCCAAAGCTCATGACCATAGGTGAGGATGGGAACGTAGATCGACCGGTAAATTGAGAGCTTTGCCTTCCGGCTCAGCTCCTTCTTCACCACAACGGATCGATACAGCGTCCGCATTACTGAAGACGCCGCACCGATCCGCCTGTCGATCTCACGATCCACTCTTCCCTCACTCGTGAACAAGACTCCGAGGTACTTGAACTCCTCCACTTGGGGCAAGATCTCCTCCCCAACCCGGAGATGGCACTCCACCCTTTTCCGGGCGAGAACCATGGACTCGGACTTGGAGGTGCTGATTCTCATCCCAGTCGCTTCACACTCAGCTGCGAACCGATCCAGTGAGAGCTGAAGATCCTGGCCAGATGAAGCCATCAGGACCACATCATCTGCAAAAAGCAGAGACCTAATCCTGCAGCCACCAAACCAGATCCCCTCAACGCCTTGACTGCGCCTAGAAATTCTGTCCATAAAAGTTATGAACAGAATCGGTGACAAAGGGCAGCCTTGGCGGAGTCCAACCCTCACCGGAAACGTGTCCGACTTACTACCGGCAATGCGGACCAAGCTCTGACACTGATCATACAGGGAGCGGACCGCCACAATCAGACAGTCCGAAACCCCATACTCTCTGAGCACTCCCCACAGGACTTCCCGAGGGACACGGTCGAATGCCTTCTCCAAGTCCACAAAGCACATGTAGACTGGTTGGGCAAACTCCCATGCACCCTCAAGGACCCTGCCGAGAGTATAGAGCTGGTCCACAGTTCCACGACCAGGACGAAAACCACACTGTTCCTCCTGAATCCGAGGTTCGACTATCCGGCGTAGCCTCCTCTCCAGTACACCTGAATAGACCTTACCGGGAAGGCTGAGGAGTGTGATCCCACGATAGTTAGAACACACCCTCCGGTTCCCCTTTTTAAAGAGAGGAACCACCACCCCGGTCTGCCAATCCAGAGGTACTGCCCCCGATGTCCACGCGATGCTGCAGAGTCTTGTCAACCAAGACAGCCCTACAGCATCCAGAGCCTTAAGGAACTCCGGGCGGATCTCATCCACCCCCGGGGCCTTGCCACCGAGGAGCTTTTTAACTACCTCAGCAACCTCAGCCCCAGAAATAGGAGAGCCCACCACAGATTCCTCAGGCACTGCTTCCTCATAGGAAGACGTGTTGGTGGGATTGAGGAGGTCTTCGAAGTATTCCCTCCACCGATCCACAACTTCCGCAGTCGAGGTCAGCAGAACACCATCCGCACCACACACGGTGTTGGTAGTGCACTGCTTCCCCTTCCTGAGGCGGTGGATGGTGGTCCAGAATCGCTTCGAAGCCGTCCGGAAGTCGTTTTCCATGGCTTCCCCGAACTCCTCCCATGTCCGAGTTTTTGCCTCCGCGACCGCTGAAGCCGCACACCGCTTGGCCTGTCGGTACCTGTCCGCTGCCTCAGGAGTCCCATGAGCCAAAAGAACCCGATAGGACTCCTTCTTCAGCTTGACGGCATCCCTCACCGCCGGTGTCCACCAACGGGTTCTAGGATTACCGCCACGACAAGCACCAACTACCTTGCGGCCACAGCTCCAATCAAACAAATAGGACCAAGCTATATTTCTAACAAAGACAAATCAGTATTTCTTCTAGATTTTCCAGAACAAAAATTTTAAAAGAAATTCAAAATACTTTGAAATAAGATTTCAATTTGATTCTACAGATTTTCTAGATTTGCCAGAATAATTTTTTTGAATTTTAATCATAGTAAGTTTGAAGAAATATTTCACAAATATTCTTCGTCGAAAAACCAGAAGCTAAAATATTTATTATTCTTTACAATAATAAATAAAAAAAAAAATTACTTGAACATTGATTTAAATTGTCAGGAAAGAAGAGGAAGACATTTAAAAGGTAAAAAGGTATATTTGTTTAAAAATCCTAAAATCATTTAAGGTTGTATTTTTTCTCTAAAATTGTATTTCTAAAAGTAATAAGAAGCAAAGTAAAAAATAAATGAATTTATTTAAACAAGTGAAGACCCATCCATCCATCCATTTTCTACCGCTTATTCCAAGTGAAGACCAAGTCTTTAAAATATTTTCTTGGATTTTCGTCTAAAATGTAATACGTCGGAAAAACTTTTTTTTATTTTATTTTTTTATAAAAATGTGTAAAAAAAATTAAATTAAAAAAATTCCCAGTCCACAATCATCCACAACACGTTCTCTTAGATTTCCATGTTATGATACATGTTCACATTATTTATTGACTGTATCTAAAAAAGATACAAATATATTTTTATTTAAATGAAGATATGAAATAATCCTAAATGAAATATTTATATTATTGTATATACTAGGGCAGGGGTCACCAACGCGGTGCCCGCGGTCACCAGGTAGCCCGTAAGGACCAGATCAGTCGCCCGCTGGCCTGTTCTAAAAATAGCTCAAAGAGCAGCACTTACCAGTGAGCTGCCTCTATTTTTTAAATTGTATTTATTTACTAGCAAGCTGGTCTCGCTTTGCTTGACATTTTTAATTCTAAAAGAGACAAAACTCAAATAGAATTTGAAAATCCAAGAAAATATTTGAAAGACTTGGTCTTCACTTGGAATAAGCGGTAGGAAATGGATGGATGGATGGGTCTTCACTTGTTTAAATAAATTCATTTATTTTTTACTTTGCTTCTTATTACTTTTAGAAATACAATTTTAGAGAAAAAATACAACCTTAAAAAATGATTTTTAGGGTTTTTAAACAAATATACCTTTTTACCTTTTAAATGTCTTCCTCTTCTTTCCTGACAATTTAAATCAATGTTCAAGTAAATGTATTTATTTTTTATTGTAAAGAATAATAAATCATTTAGCTTCTGGTTTTTCGACGAAGAATATTTGTGAAATATTTCTTCAAACTTACTATGATTAAAATTCAAAAAAATTATTCTGACAAATCTAGAAAATCTGTGGAATCAAATTTAAATCTTATTTCAAAGTATTTTGAATTTCTTTTAAAATTGTTGTTCTGGAAAATCTAGAAGAAATACTGATTTGTCTTTGTTAGAAATATAGCTTGGTCCAATTTGTTAAATATTCTAACAAAGTGCAGATTGGATTTTAACCAATTTAAAAACATGTCATCAAAATTCTAAAATGTATCTTAATCAGGAAAAATGACTAATGATGGTCCATAAATTCTTTTTTTAATTTTTTCAAAAAGATTCAAATTAGCTAGTTTTTCTCTTCTTTTTGTCGGTTGAATTTTGAATTTTAAAGAGTCGAAATTGAAGATAAACTATGTTTCAAAATTTTATTTTAATTTTTTTCGTGTTTTCTCCTCTTTTAAACCGTTCAATTAAGTGTTTTTTTCATCATTTATTCTCTACAAAAAACCTTCCGTAAAAGGGAAAAAAAATGTACGACGGAATGACGGACAGAAATACCCATTTTTTTATATATATAAATGTATTTATTTAGCTATTCTTGTTTAAATCACACTTACGTGTAACTTACAAATGACAATATATTTATTTATTTAAGTGTGTATCAAACTGGTAGCCCTTCGCATTAATCAGTACCCAAGAAGTAGTTTTTGGTTTCAAAAAGGTTGGTGACCCCTGTACTAGGGCATCAAATCAGTGTCAGTTGAGTCGGTCCATAGGTTGCCTGTAGGGATTTTTAATGTCCAGCAGATGTCAGTATTTAGTGACACAGTATCGACACAGTATCAATACAGTTTTGCAATGTGTCGAAACGCTTCATGACGCCTCATCAACCCATCACTAGTCCTGACCTTGAGCAACTCAAACCTAACATTGGAACAACATGCTTTTTGACGACATTGATTTGACCATTGAAATTTGGTCATTTTCCAACCAATATTCTACAACAGAAATACAACAGTGTTTTTTGACAACATTTATTCAATGTTGGGTTGTGACGTTGATTTAACATTGAAATTTGGTCATTTCCCAAACAACAACGTTGTGTCAATTTACAAACACAACTATTTTGCAACATTGTTTCAAAGTCAGTTTTAAAGGACATGTACGTATAATCAACATTACATCAATGTCTTGTGCCTGCTGGGTGTACGAAGGCATGCGAGTACGTATAAATCAGTGACGTTATTATGGTCTTACCTTTACTTAGAAATGAAGTCCATGCGCCGCAAATAAAGCCCTCACTTAAACTTTCCACGTGCAAGATTGAATCTATTTAAAAAAGTGTAACCGAGGGTTTATAAATGTCGCCTATACTGTATGAAACTACAAAATAACAAACACGGAGGCTCCAGTTTACACGAGGACCACTTTATTTACCTTCTTTCAAAAACCTCCGCAACGTGACATCACTTCCGCTCTTAGCGCCTTCAAAATAAGAGCTCAAGGCATATACTGTATAACAGCGCATAACAGGAACTTAACATCACAAAGAGGAAAGCCCATGAAAATAAGTTACAAAAGTTATTTAATAAGAAGCCAAAAAGTGCAAAAACAATAATGTTCGTGTTGGAGGAGTTGTGAATTAGATACACCTGCAGTCTGCAGGTGTACGTAATGTTGTGTCCCTGCAGTCATTCACAACTCCTCCAACACGAACATTATTGTTTTTGCACTTTTTGGCTTCTTATGAAATAATTTTTTTAAATAGATTCAATCTTGCACGTGGAAAGTTTAAGTGCGGGCTTTAGTTGATATAACAATTCTACGGCGGGGGTGCAGGAGGCGAGCCTCACACAGTGCGTCTTTTGCAGCCGTTTTATGATCGCTCAGCACAAGAAATACGTTACACACATACAGTTGTTGACAAAATACACTGTACATTATATACCTCAGCTAACTAAACTATGGAAATGTATAATATAATTCATATAGCAATACAGTCTCACTGCACAGCAGGCCAGCAGTTAGCCGAGTTCGGAATCCATGTTGAGGCACTGAGTGACGTGCCTCAACTGGCTGCTGTTCACCGCACCGTCTCTTCTCAGTATTTTTGAACGGCAAATGTGAAAATTCAGCAATTTTGAATAAAAATAATCTAAAACTGGTGAAGTTAAATGGAAAATAACTTTATAGTATAATCACTGAATACATATAACAATTTAATTTTTTTTCTTTCCATGATGGCAGGTGAGGCCCCGCCTCACCTGCCTCTAGTGACTGCACGTCACTGGTATAAATATGTACTCATCTAAGAGCGTGTGTACGTATGTTTGTCATGCGTAGGAGGCCAGAGACTATGCCCCGCCACCAGACAGCAGGTAGGGCCCCGCATGGGCCCCTTTTGGCATACATCCCCAGCCAGGGCCAACCAACCCCCTTTGCCAGCGAGACACCATACCACACGAGGGCTGACAGAAAATGTGAGGCCCCACCCCAGGTGGACAAAATCACCTCTCGTCCCAGGAAGAAGACAATCTTCTACAAAATAAAAGTGCTTCAATTTAATCGATTACATCAAATGACAAAACAATACAAATATTGCACACTGGATATTGAAACAGGGTCAGGAGCAAAGTAACATACATTATGTTAGAAAAACAGTGTGTCCATTTTGTAGTCAGTTTTTAGATTGAAGGCACATGTTTACAAAATACAAATATTTACAAAATAACTTTAAACAGGTTTGGCTACACAAAGTCAGTCAACATTCCTATTTTTTGGGGGTGTAACGGTACGTGTATTTGTATTGAACCGTTTCGGTACGGGGGTTTCGGTTCGGTTGTGTACCGAATGAGTTTCCACACCAACATATTAAGTAAGCTAAAGTCTTAACAAGCTGCTCCGCTTCCTTCTGCCTCTGTCAGTCCTCTACACAGCACCCAGCATTGTCCCACCCACACAACCATCTGATTGGTTACACACAGAGCGGTAACAGCCAATCAGCAGTGCGTATTCAGAGCGCATGTAGTCAGTGCTTAGCGTTTAGCAGGTAAGCATCAGGCAGCGGACTCTCCCCAAATGATAATAAACACCTCCCAGTCAACTACTAGTAACATCACTATGAGCCCGTTGACCTTCTAGAAATAATAAAGGCAGCTCAGCTCGCTCGCAGTCCTGGCTTGAGGTGAAGGCTAATTCGCTTTTAGCGTAACGTTAGCTCATTTTGCGGTGTCTGTGTGTGTGCGCGTGCGTGTGTTACGGACAGCAAAGCCCTGTCTGTCTGTTATTTCACTTTACCTTTTTCTGTGTTGATTGAGCTGTGTTGAAGCAGCAAAAAAGGACATTATGTTAAATCATACTTGCCAACCTTGAGACCTCCGATTTCGGGAGGTGGGGGTTGGGGGCGTGGTCGGGTGGAGCGGGGCGTGGTTAAGAGGGGAGGAGTATATTGACAGCTAGAATTCACAAAGTCAAGTATTTCATACATACATACATACATACATACATATATATATATATATATATATATATATATATATACATCCTGAAAATATGCAAACAAAACTGTGTTTAGATAATTGATACTTCAAACTTGCATAAATAAATATTAAGGAATATAACATAATTTGGCTTCTGAGAGTTTCAAAATGTAATAAATAAAATGCTAAAGTTGTTGATAAACAAGAAATTATTTTAATAATTAAATATGGTCATTTTAAATGAATTATTATGATCATTTAAAATCAATTATTTCAAATATGTTTGTTTTAATGTATAATTTTATGGCTGGATGTAATAAGGAGTCACGAAAAAATAAAAATAAAAATACAATTAATTTTGATGTTTTTAGCAAAATATAGTAAACATTTTTTTTTTTTTTTTAAATTAATATATTTATTTTTAGGTAAGATAAACATAATAATACAATTTATCTCGAATCTGGATGATTTAGTTCTTGTCACCCTGTTGTCCTCCCGTCATGAAAAAAGGCTGTCCTCACTCAGGTCCGCATGGAGCTGGAGGGGGCGTGGCCTCCAGCTCCGGCTGAAAATCGGGAGATTTTGGGGAGAATATTTGTCCCGGGAGGTTTTCGGGAGAGGCGCTGAATTTCGGGAGTCTCCCGGAAAATTCGGGAGGGTATGGCAATTATGTGTTAAATGAAGAGTTTCTGTCTCTGATATTTGATATAATAATGTAAGTGCATCATTAAGCCTACATGAACTCCATGGTGTTCAGGGATGAATAGTCTCTCCTATTGCTATTGTACTATTTTTTCAGCTATAGTTACATTAATCATTAGTAATGGAGCAGCCTAGTTTTGAATGGCAGGGTCCCTGCTATCACATGTTGATAACAATATAACATTTACATAATAAAAATCAACTACAGGCTTCCCAAATGCTGTAATAAATTAAGCATGATGAGTTGACTTGAAACTGTTTAATGTTGCACTTTTTATATGCAGAAGAAAAGTTGTGTCATTTTATTTAATCTCAGCAACTTGAGGCAGTTGAGTGTGTCTGTGTGTGTGTGTGTCTATGTGTGTGTTACGGACAGCAAAGCCCTGTCTGTCTGTTATTTCACTTTACCTTTTTCTGTGTTGATTGAGCTGTGTTGAAGCAGCAAAAAAGGACATTATGTTAAATGAAGAGTTTCTGTCTCTGATAGTTGATATAATAATGTAAGTGCATCATTAAGCCTACATGAACTCCATGGTGTTCAGGGATGAATAGTCTCGCCTATTGCTATTGTACTATTTTTTTCAGCTATAGTTACATTAATCATTAGTAATGGAGCAGCCTAGTTTTGAATGGCAGGGTCCCTGCTATCACATGTTGATAACAATATAACATTTACATAATAAAAATCAACTACAGGCTTCCCAAATGCTGTAATAAATTAAGCATGATGAGTTGACTTGAAACTGTTTAATGTTGCACTTTTTATACGTAGAAGAAAAGTTTTGTCATTTTATTTAATCTGAGCAACAACTTGAGGCAGTTTAATGTTGATTAACGTGGGCAGAATTATTATAGTGTTCCCAATGTTCAGGGGTCGGCAACCCGCGGCTCTTGGGCCGCATGCGGCTCTTTAGCGCCGCCCTAGTGGCTCTCTGGAGCTCTTTCAAAAATGTATGAAAAATGGAAAAAGATGAGGGGGGAAAAATATATATTTTTTGTTTTAATTTGGTTCCTGTGGGAGGACAAACATGACACAAACCTCCCTAATTGTTATAAAGCACACTTTGTATTAAACATGCTTCACTGATTCGAGTATTTGGCGAGCGCCGTTTTGTCCTACTAATTTTGCCGGTCCTTGAACTCACCGTAGTTTGTTTACATGTATAACTTTCTCCGACTTTCTAGGACGCGTTTTATGCCACTTCTTTTTCTGTCTCATTTTGTCCGCCAAACTTTTAAGGTTGTGCACGAAAGGTGAGTTTTGTTGATGTTATTGTCTTGTGTGGAGTGCTAATCAGACATATTTGGTCACTGCATGACTGCAAGCTAATCGATGCTAACATGCTATTTATGCTAGCTATATGTACATATTGCATCATTATGCCTCATTTGTAGCTATATTTGAGGTCATTTAGTTTCCTTTAAGTCCTCTTAATTCAATTTATATCTCATGACACACTATCTGTATTAGAGATGCGCGGTTTGCAGGCACAACCGCGGAGTCCGCGGATAGGGCGGATGAAATTTTAAAAAATTAGATTTTATCCGCGGGTCGGGTCGGGTGGTTGAAATAAAAAATTTTTTGATTTTAAATAGATTCAGGCGGGTGGCAGTTAAACCAATTCGGAAATATATATACATAGTTAAATGTTGTTACCCACATACGAAAAATGAGCAGGCACCTGCCCACCGCACCGACACCCCGCCTCGTCCGCCTTTGCCGCGGCCGGCGTCACGCGCAGCAGGTAAGCAGCTTACCTGCCCGCCACCCCTGTGGCCGGGGGCTCGTAACAGGGGTCACTCCGCGCGCTCCGCCCGCGCAGCTTACCTGCCCGCCACCCCTGTTGCCGGGGGCGCGTAACAGGGGTCACTCCGCGCGCAGTGCGCTCACGAAAGGGGTGGGGCTCACCCTGGTTGATATAGACAGCAGCTAGACGGTGGCCATGGAAGTCGGAACCCGCTAAGGAGTGTGTAACAACCCACCTGCCGAATCAACTAGCCCTGAAAATGGATGGCGCTGGAGCGTCAGGCCCATACCCGGCCGTCGCCGGCAGCGAGACGCGCTTGGAGGTGCGCTCAGCGCGGCTCCCATATGATTGCGCACTGGTGTGCGTCTGGGTCGTGACAGCGTGGCACGCGAATGTCTGTGCTGCATTGGATCAGTCTCCTTTCTTTAACAGGCAAAAGCTTTATAACCTCACTAATGCCTTGCATCGTCTATATTAGATATATAACAACGGGCGGGTGCGGGCGGGTGCGGTTCTGATCAAATGTTACATCGGGTGGATGGCTGATGGTTGACGACTTTCTGATGCGGTTGCGGATGAAATAATTGCCTATCCGCGCATCTCTAATCTGTATGTAACATGGCTTTTATTTTTTTGCGGCTCCAGACAGATTTGTTTTTGTGTTTTTGGTTCAATATGGCTCTTCCAACATTTTGGGTTGCCGACATCTGCCAATGTTAAAAGGATAAAGCCATTGTTTACAAATTTGGTAAATAAATAACCAAAAAATGTATATTTTGTTGTTTTCTTAATGTACCGAAAATGAACCGAACCGTGACTTCTAAACCGAGGTACGTACCAAACCGAAATGTTGGTGTACTGTTACACCCCTATTTTTGTTTTGGGCTATCAAGTAGTACACCATACCTGCCAACTTTTGAAATCAGAAAAACCTAGTAGCCAGGGTCCAGGGCCCGGTAGGTCCAGGACAAAGTCCTGGTGGGGGGTTCAGGTTCGCCCCCCGACGCAAAATGATTATTAGCATTCAGACAGGTTAAAATGTTGCTAAAACCATCACTTTTCTATCAGTCACAGTGACTTTTCAAAACAAAAATATTACAGCAAAAATCATATGGGTTGATTGACATGTTTATTCTGTAAGCTAACTTCAATAGTTTGAAATTATTTTGACAGTTAATGCCAGTTATCCTGTCAACCTTTCACAAGACTTCAATTTGTTCATTGAAAGTATAAACACTTTTTACAGTAAACAAATGGTAAAACAGTACTAAACAATTCCATTAAAAAAAAATTGGTGTCATTATTAACTTTCTGTCCAAGCTTGTATAATCTACTGCCTTGTTCAATTGTAAAAAATATTCTGTGCCTAAAATTCACATTTCTATCACAATTATCATACTGTAAACATGGTAAGCTAACTTCATTAAAATTAATAGTCCTGTCAATAGCATGGAATTACAATTCAAATGTAGTTTTTTTGTAAGCCTTTCAAAAGAATTCAAAATATGAAAAATTAATGAAAATTAATTTAAGCCATCAGACACTTGAAAAGTGGCACATCACATCTCTAATGTAATCATTTTAACTTTTCAACAGAAATAGCACTGCAAAAATATTAAGGACATACTTCTGTATTTTGGTAGTTATGCTGTCAACATTGAACAAGATTTCTTCAACTTGGACTTGAAAGCATAAATAGTATAAACACTTTTAACAGTATAACAGTACTAAACAATTCCAATAGATAACATTGGTGTCATTACCTTTTTGTGGCTAAAATCCGAAAAACGTTGAAAGTTTTCCACTTGTATCGCTAGCAACGGCATTAGACTTGTGTTTTTTTGTCCCAACGTGGTCTTTTACATCGCTAATTCCTCCGTGTCCGATCGAAAAATCTTGTCTGCGCAAGGTGCAATTCGCATAGTTTTCACCCTTTTTGGAACGGATAATTATTCCCGGATAGGCTTTTGAATATTCTTCACGGAATGACTGCCGTTTTCTTTTCGGTTTAAGACTCGTTTGCCATTTTTCTCCGGCTGATTCCATGATCGTTCGCTCGTTTGGAAACAATGGCAACTGGTGCCTCGTGCTTGGCAGCGGTGCTATAAATAGCCTCGCGCATGGCATTCGGAATGGCTCGATAGGAAGTTACGGGAAGCAGTGTCGATTGTCATTGTTGTTACGCGATTTCGTGAATAAAACTTTTAAAAAAATATGTTTTTTTAATGAATGAAAAACCGTATTTTTTATCACTGCAACCGTAACCCGGAATAGGTTGATGAAAACCGTACTAATTACGGGAAAACCCGAGTAGTTGGCAGGTATGGTACACTATATCCACCCCACTGTGTATAGTCTGGGGAATGGGTGTATTTTATCCCGTAATACCAGCACTTTCTGATTTATCATCACAACAAACATCATATTTAAATGTTGCATGTTAGGATTGTCACCGATTCTGTTCATAACTTTTATGGACAGAATTTCTAGGCGCAGTCAAGGCGTTGAGGGGATCTGGTTTGGTGGCTGCAGGATTAGGTCTCTGCTTTTTGCAGATGATGTGGTCCTGATGGCTTCATCTGGCCAGGATCTTCAGCTCTCACTGGATCGGTTTGCAGCCGAGTGGGAAGCGACTGGGATGGGAATCAGCACCTCCAAGTCCGAGACCATGGTTCTCGCCCGGAAAAGGGTGGAGTGCCATCTCCGGGTTGGGGAGGAGACCCTGCCCCAAGTGGAGGAGTTCAAGTACCTAGGAGTCTTGTTCACGAGTGAGGGAAAAGTGGATCGTGATATCGACAGGCGGATCGGTGCGGCGTCTTCAGTAATGCGGACGCTGTATCGATCCGTTGTGGTGAAGAAGGAGCTGAGCCGGAAGGCAAAGCTCTCAATTTACCGGTCGATCTACGTTCCCATCCTTACCTATGGTCATGAGCTTTGGGTTATGACCGAAAGGACAAGATCACGGGTACAAGCGGCCGAAATGAGTTTCCTCCGCCGGGTGGCGGGGCTCTCCCTTAGAGATAGGGTGAGAAGCTCTGTCATCCGGGGGGAGCTCAAAGTAAAGTCGCTGCTCCTCCACATCGAGAGGAGCCAGATGAGGTGGTTCGGGCATCTGGTCAGGATGCCACCCGAACGCCTCCCTCGGGAGGTGTTTAGGGCACGTCCATCCGGTAGGAAGACCCAGGACACGTTGGGAAGACTATGTCTCCCGGCTGGCCTGGGAACGCCTCGGGATCCCCCGGGAAGAGCTGGACGAAGTGGCTGGGGAGAGGGAAGTCTGGGCTTCCCTGCTTAGGCTGCTGCCCCGGCGACCCGACCTCGGATAAGCGGAAGAAGATGGATGGATGGATGGATGGATGGATGGATGTTAGGATGCAGTGCAGTCCGTGTATGTGGTCACCATGTTTCCTCTGCGCTGCGTCACCGTCCTGCAGTGCTGCTTGGACGTGCCGTGAAACCCATTCTGGCTCTGCTTCGGGTGTCTGTGCAAGGTAAACATTCGCTCGACGTCGTCCGACGCGTCGTCAAAGAAACCCGCCCCTTGAAAATGTCTCTTGCGTCGACCGTGCGGCTCTCGTGCGGCGTGCTCGTCAAAGTGTCTTCTGTGGCGGGCGTGCCGGTCGTGGCTGTGGATGTCAAAATCCTTGAATATGTCGTCGAATTTGAAGCTGAAGGACTGGTGGGCTCTCTGCCTCTGCTGCGTGCCACCGGTGAAAAAGGGAGCGCTGCCACCAAACTGATCGTACTCGCGTCTTCGGGTTGCATCTGATAACGTTTCGTAAGCTGCGAGAAAGAAAAGATTGTGAGTGATGACACTGCAAGGGAGAAGATTAACCTGAGGGATGTAACTACCGTATTTTCCGCACTATAAGCCGCACCTAAAAACCACAAATTTTCACAAAAGCTGACAGTGCGGCTTATAACCCGGTGCGCCTTATATATGGATTAATATAAATATTTATTTTCATAAAGTTTCGGTCTCGCAACTACGGTAAACAGCCGCCATCTTTTTTCCCCGTAGAAGAGGAAGCGCTTCTTCTATGGTAAGCAACTGCCAAGGTAAGCACCCGCCCCCGTAGAAGAGGAAGCGCTTCTTCTTCTACGGTAAGCAACCACCCGCCCCCGTAGAAGAAGAAGCGCGCGGGTATTACGTTTCATTTCCTTTGTGTGTTCCATGTTGATATACGACTCCATGCGCGCCCAACATCACAGATGGTGTCAAAAAACAAGTGAAGCACACAAATACAACACTCGCCGTCATTCCGGGTGGATTAACCAAAGAACTCCAACCGCTCGATATTGGTGTCAACAGGGCATTTAAAGCACGACTGCGAACGGCGTGGGAACAATGGATGACCGAAGGCGAACACACCTTCACTAAGACAGGGAGACAGCGCCGGACGACATACGCCAACATCTGCCAGTGGATCGTAAATGCCTGGGCGGATATTTCGGTCACAACTGTGGTCCGAGCTTTCCGGAAGGCAATGACTTCGACGAGACGGAGCCGGCCATTTTGGATCCCGTATTCGCCCAACTTTTTAATTCGGACACCGAAGGAGAAGAATTCGAGGGATTTATGAATGAAGAATAACTTCAGAAAGTGAGCGTTATGTTTATTTTGTGTGTTGTGACATTAACGTTCGAGCGACATTAAGTTATTGATGTTATTGCTCTGCACTATTTTGAATTTTACTATGTTTGTGATTGCACATTTGCACATTACCGTACATTTTGGGAGTGAACAGAGTTGTTAGAACGCTGGTTTTTAATATATTATTAAAGTTTGACTGACCTATCTGACTGTTTTTTTGACATTCCCTTTAGCGCAGTTAGATGCGGCTTATAACACGGGGCGGCTTATAGGTGGACAAAGTTTTGAAATACAGTGGGGCAAAAAAGTATTTAGTCAGCCACGATTGTGCAAGTTCTCCCACTTAAAATGATGACTCTGTACTTTTCATCATAGGTACACTTCAACTGTAAGAGACAGAATGTGAAAAAAAAATCCAGGAATTCATATAGTAGGATTTTTAAAGAATTTATTTGTAAATTATGTTGGAAAATAAGTATTTGGTCAATAACAAAAATTCAACTCAATACTTTGTAATATAACCTTTGTTGGCAATAACAGAGGTCAAACGATTACTATAGGTCTTTACCAGGTTTGCACACACAGTCGCTGGTATTTTGGCCCATTCCTCCATGCAGATCTTCTCGAGAGCAGTGATGTTTTGGGGCTCTCACCGGGCAACACGGACTTTCAACTCCCTCCACAGATTTTCTATGGGGTTGAAGTCTGGAGACTGGCTAGGCCACTCCAGGACTTTCAAATGCTTCTTACGGAGCCACTCCTTCGTTGCCCGGGCGGTGTGTTTGGGATCATTGTCATGCTGGAAGACCCAGCCACGTTTCATCTTCAAAGCTCTCACTGATGGAAGGAGGTTTTGGCTCAAAATCTCACGATACATGGCCCCGTTCATTCTTTCCTTAACACGGATCAGTCGGCCTGTCCCCTTGGCAGAAAAACAACCCCAAAACATGATGTTTCCACCCCCATGCTTCACAGTAGGTATGGTGTTCTTGGGATGCAACTCAGTATTCTTCTTCCTCCAAACACGACGAGTTGAGTTTATACCAAAAAGTTCTATTTTGGTTTCATCTGACCACATGACATTCTCCCAATCATCCATGTGCTCTCTGGCAAACTTCAGACGGGCCTGGACATGCACTGGCTTAAGCAGGGGGACACGTCTGGCACTGCAGGATTTGATTCCCTGTCGGCGTAGTGTGTTACTGATGGTAACCTTTGTTACTTTGGTCCCAGCTCTCTGCAGGTCATTCACCAGGTCCCCCCGTGTGGTTCTGGGAATTTTGCTCACCGTTCTCATGATCATTTTGACCCCACGGGATGAGATCTTACGTGGAGCCCCAGATCAAGGGAGATTATCAGTGGTCTTGTATGTCTTCCATTTTCTGATAATTGCTCCCACAGTTGATTTTTTCACACCAAGCTGCTTGCCTATTGTAGATTCACTCTTCACAGTCTGGTAAAGGTCTACAATTATTTTCCTAGTGTCCTTTGACAGCTCTTTGGTCTTGGCCATAGTGGAGTTTGGAGTCTGACTGTTTGAGGCTGTGGACAGGTGTCTTTTATACAGATAACAAGTTCAAACAGGTGCCATTAATACAGGTAACAAGTGGAGGACAGAAGAGCTTCTTAAAGAAGAAATTACAGGTCTGTGAGAGCCAGAGATCTTCCTTGTTTGAAGTGACCAAATACTTATTTTCCACAATGATTTACAAATAAATTTAAAATTCCTACAATGTGAATTCCTGGATTTTTTTTTCACATTCTGTCTCTCACAGTTGAAGTGTACCTATGATGAAAATTACAGACCTCTGTCATCATTTTAAGTGGGAGAACTTGTACAATCGGTGGCTGACTAAATACTTTTTTGCCCCACTGTATGCCGTTCATTGAAGGCGCGGCTTATAACCCAGGGCGCCTTATGGTGCGGAAAATACGGTATTCATAACTTGAAGGGTTTTAAAGAATAGCGTTCAAATTGTGACTCTACCTTCAGCAATGTCCCTGAATGTGGCTTCTGCATCCGGACTGTTGTTCCTATCAGGGTGATGCCTCATGGCCAGCCTGTGAAAAGCTTTCTTTACCTGCCGCTCGGTGGCGTCCTCAGGCACTCCCAGAATGTGGTAGTAATTCTTCTTGGCCAGAAGCAGCTCTGTGACCACCAGGAGGCACACGGTCAGCTTTAGGGCGGACTGCGCGTTGGCCATTGCTCGCCTGTCATGCACAACATGTCAACAAATGCACACAACAAGATGAAGGCAGAAAAAAAAGCTAGGTTTATACCATTTGCTACACATTAAATGGCTAACTTGTCATACTTGGGTGGGAAAGCATTTTACCTTTGATTCTCGCAGCTGATCAATGCAAATTCTAGTACTATATAACAGTGTTTTTCAACCTTTTTTGAGCCAAGGCACATTTTTTGCGTTGAAAAAATGCAGAGGCACACCACCAGCAGACATCATTAAAAACGAAACTCAGTAGACAATAGAGATGCGCGGATAGGCAATTATTTCATCCGCATCACAAAAGTCGTCAACCATCCGCATCAACCCGAACTAACATTTAATCAAAACCGCACCCGCCCGCTGTTATACAGGTAAAAGCCAGTAAATTAGAATATTTTGAAAAACTTGATTTATTTCAGTAATTGCATTCGAAAGGTGTAACTTGTACATTATATTTATTCATTGCACACAGACTGATGCATTCAAATGTTTATTTCATTTAATTTTGATGATTTGAAGTGGCAACAAATGAAAATCCAAAATTCCGTGTGTCACAAAATTAGAATATTACTTAAGGCTAATACAAAAAAGGGATTTTTAGAAATGTTGGCCAACTGAAAAGTATGAAAATGAAAAATATGAGCATGTACAATACTCAATACTTGGTTGGAGCTCCTTTTGCCTCAATTACTGCGTTAATGCGGCGTGGCATGGAGTCGATGAGTTTCTGGCACTGCTCAGGTGTTATGAGAGCCCAGGTTGCTCTGATAGTGGCCTTCAACTCTTCTGCGTTTTTGGGTCTGGCATTCTGCATCTTCCTTTTCACAATACCCACAGATTTTCTATGGGGCTAAGGTCAGGGGAGTTGGCGGGCCAATTTAGAACAGAAATACCATGGTCCGTAAACCAGGCACGGGTAGATTTTGCGCTGTGTGCAGGCGCCAAGTCCTGTTGGAACTTGAAATCTCCATCTCCATAGAGCAGGTCAGCAGCAGGAAGCATGAAGTGCTCTAAAACTTGCTGGTAGACGGCTGCGTTGACCCTGGATCTCAGGAAACAGAGTGGACCGACACCAGCAGATGACATGGCACCCCAAACCATCACCCAACCATGCAAATTTTGCATTTCCTTTGGAAATCGAGGTCCCAGAGTCTGGAGGAAGACAGGAGAGGCACAGGATCCACGTTGCCTGAAGTCTAGTGTAAAGCTTCCACCATCAGTGATGGTTTGGGGTGCCATGTCATCTGCTGGTGTCGGTCCACTCTGTTTCCTGAGATCCAGGGTCAACGCAGCCGTCTACCAGCAAGTTTTAGAGCACTTCATGCTTCCTGCTGCTGACCTGCTCTATGGAGATGGAGATTTCAAGTTCCAACAGGACTTGGCGCCTGCACACAGCGCAAAATCTACCCGTGCCTGGTTTACGGACCATGGTATTTCTGTTCTAAATTGGCCCGCCAACTCCCCTGACCTTAGCCCCATAGAAAATCTGTGGGGTATTGTGAAAAGGAAGATGCAGAATGCCAGACCCAAAAACGCAGAAGAGTTGAAGGCCACTATCAGAGCAACCTGGGCTCTCATAACACCTGAGCAGTGCCAGAAACTCATCGACTCCATGCCACGCCGCATTAACGCAGTAATTGAGGCAAAAGGAGCTCCAACCAAGTATTGAGTATTGTACATGCTCATATTTTTCATTTTCATACTTTTCAGTTGGCCAACATTTCTAAAAATCCCTTTTTTGTATTAGCCTTAAGTAATATTCTAATTTTGTGACACACGGAATTTTGGATTTTCATTTGTTGCCACTTCAAATCATCAAAATTAAATGAAATAAACATTTGAATGCATCAGTCTGTGTGCAATGAATAAATATAATGTACAAGTTACACCTTTTGAATGCAATTACTGAAATAAATCAAGTTTTTCAAAATATTCTAATTTACTGGCTTTTACCTGTACATCTAATATAGACGATTAGATATAGAGGTTATAAAGCTTTTGCCTGTTAAAGAAAGGAGACTGATCCAATGCAGCAGAGACATTCAATGCGTGCCACGCTGTCACGGCCCAGACGCACACCAGTGCGCAATCATCTGGGAGCCGCGCTGAGCGCACCTCCAAGCGCGCTCGCGCCACTCAAACTGCTGCAGGCAGCTGCGTTCTATCTTGTTTTAACATCCTGTGGCACTCTTCTGGGATCACGGCGGACGAAACTGCTCATGCTCAGGGTGTTTGTGGAGGTTCGGGGTTTTGCACAAATGCGATGCACCATGTTAGATGTCGTAGACATAAACAGCGTCGCAACTCTTGCAAATCACGTAGCCAGCATTACTATCATCCTGATTTACAACCTCATAAAAACGAGTCCACGCTGAACTTTTCTGGCCTTTTTTTCCCCTGGTCTTTAGTATTCCCTTTTTTAGTTTGTCGCGTACCACGTTTGCTGCCGGCGTTGCCATCTCTTTTTTTTTTTCTTCTTCTGTTGTGGCATATGCTGCAGGTGCCTGCTCGTTTTTCGTATGTGGGTAACAACATTTAACTACCGGTATGTATATATATTTCCGAATTGGTTTAACTGCCACCCGCCTGAATCTATTTAAAATCTAATTTTTTTTTATTTCAACCGCCCGACCCGCGGATGATCCGCGAACTCCGCGGTTGTGTCCGCAAACCGCGCATCTCTAGTAGACAACAAAAAGTCGTTGTCGCAATTGTTGGATGACTTTAAAGCATAACCAAGCATGCATCAATATAGCTCTTGTCTCAAAGTAGGTGTACTGTCACCACCTGTCACATCACACCCTGACTTATTTGGACTTGTTTGCTGTTTTCCTGTGTGTAGTGTTTTAGTTCTTGTCTTGCGCTCCTATTGGTGGCTTTTTCTCTTTTTTTTGGTATTTTCCTGTAGCAGTTCCATGTCTTCTTTTGAGCGGTATTTCCCGCATCTACCGTATTTTCCGCACTATAAGGCGCACCTAAAAACCACAAATTTTCTCAAAAGCTGACAGTGCGCCTTATAACCCGGTGCGCTTTATATATGGATAAATATTAAGATTCATTTTCATAAAGTTTCGGTCTCGCAACTTCGGTAAACAGCCGCCATCTTTTTTCCCGGTAGAACAGGAAGCGCTTCTTCTTCTACGCAAGCAACCGCCAAGGTAAGCACCCGCACCCATAGAACAGGAAGCGCTTCTTCTTCTACTGTAAGCAACCACCCGCCCGCGTAGAAGAAGAAAAAGGGCGCGGATATTACCGTTTCATTTCCTTTGTGTGTTTACATCTGTAAAGACCACAAAATGGCTCCTACTAAGCGACAGGTATCCGGTTCATGAAAAGACGCAATCTCTCCATCCGCACACGGATTACTATTTCAAAGCAACTGATATTCCTGTGAACCGCACTGTGGATACAACGGGAGCACGTACGGTGAATATTCGCACCACAGGGAATGAGAAGTCATCCTTCACTGTGGTTCTAGCTTGCCATGCTAATGGCCAGAAACTTCCACCCATGGTGATATTCAAAAGGAAGACCTTGCCAAAAGAGACCTTTCCAGCCGGCGTCATCATAAAAGCTAACTCGAAGGGATGGATGAAGAAAAGATGAGCGAGTGGTTAAGGTAAGTTTAAGTTTACGCGAAGAGGCCGGGTGGCTTTTTTCACGCAGCTCTGTCCATGTTGATATACGACTCCGTGCGCGCCCACATCACGCTGGTTTTAATATATTATTAAAGTTTGACTGACCTATCTGACTGTTTTTTTGACATTCCTTTAGCGCAGTTAGATGCGGCTTACAACACGGGGGCGGCTTATAGGTGGACAAAGTTTTGAAATATGCCGTTCATTGAAGGCGCGACTTATAACCCAGGGCGCCTTATGGTGCGGAAAATACGGTACTTTGTTTTAGCAATCAAAAATATTTCAGTTGTTTTTATCCTTCTTTGTTGGGGGATTGTTGATTGTTGTCATGTCATGTTCGGATGCACATTGTGGACGCCGTCTTTGCTCCACAGTAAGTCTTTGCTGTCGTCCAGCATCCTGTTTTTGTTTACTTTGTAGCCAGTTCAGTTTTAGTTTAGTTCTGCATAGCCTTCCCTAAGCTTCTATGCCTTTTCTTAGGGGGCACTCACCTTTTATTTATTTTTGGTTTAAGCATCCATCCATCCATTTCCTACCGCTTGTCCCTTTTGGGGTCGCTGGAGCCTATCTCAGCTGCATCTCTGGCTTTTAACACTACGTGAGTTGTGTGATCCTCTGTTGTCCTCTTGTGTTTTTAAAATTTTGCTTTTTGCTTTCTATTTACTGTTTTAATTGGTTTTACCCTTTGAAATTGTTTTTAATCATATTTATTTTATATTGTTTTTAATTGTGTTTAATATTGTTGTGCAGCACTTTGGAAACATTTTGTTGTTTAAATGTGCTATATAAATAAAGTGGATTGGATTGGAAGGCGGGTTACACCCTGGACAAGTCGCCACCTCATCGCAGGGCCAACACAGATAGACATTAGACACAATTTTACCTGCCTCCCGCTGTTTCCAACATCTACAAAGCAATTAGCTATCTGCTGCCACCTACTGATATGGAAGAGTATTACACGGTTACTCTGCCGAGCGACACACAACAACAACACATCATTTGCAGACTTAAATTACTGGTTTGCAAAAAATATTTTTCACCCAAATAAGTGAAATTAGACAATCTTCCTTGTCTAACTTGTTTGCTGTTTTCCTGTGTTTTAGTTCTTGTCTTGCGCTCCTATTTTGGTGGCTTTTTCTCTTTTTTTGGATATTTCCCTGTAGCAGTTTCATGTCTTCTTTTGAGCGATATTTCCCGCATCTACTTTGTTTTAGCAATCAAAAGTATTTCAGTTGTTTTTATCCTTCTTTGTGGGGACATTGTTGATTGTCATGTCATGTTCGTATGTACATTGTGGACGCCGTCTTTGCTCCACAGTAAGTCTTTGCTGTCGTCCAGCATCCTGTTTTTGTTTACTTTGTAGCCAGTTCAGTTTTAGTTTAGTTCTGCATAGCCTTCCCTAAGCTTCTATGCCTTTTCTTAGGGGGACTCACCTTTTATTTATTTTTGGTTTAAGCATCCATCCATCCATTTCCTACCGCTTGTCCCTTTTGGAGTCGCTGGAGCCTATCTCAGCTGCATCTCTGGCTTTTAACACTACGTGAGTTGTGTGATCCTCTGTTGTCCTCTGTGTTTTTAAAATTTTGCTTTTTGCTTTCTATTTACTGTTTTAATTGGTTTTACCCTTTGAAATTGTTTTTAATCATATTTATTTTATATTGTTTTTAATTGTGTTTAATATTGTTGTGCAGCACTTTGGAAACATTTTGTTGTTTAAATGTGCTATATAAATAAAGTGGATTGGATTGGATGGCGGGTTACACCCTGGACAAGTCGCCACCTCATCGCAGGGCCAACACAGATAGACATTAGACACAATTTTACCTGCCTCCCGCTGTTTCCGACATCTACAAAGCAATTAGCTATCTGCTGCCACCTACTGATATGGAAGAGTATTACACGGTTACTCTGCCGAGCGACACACAACAACAACACATCATTTGCAGACTTAAATTACTGGTTTGCAAAAAATATTTTTCACCCAAATAAGTGAAATTAGACAATCTTCCTTGTCTAACTTGTTTGCTGTTTTCCTGTGTGTAGTGTTTTAGTTCTTGTCTTGCGCTCCTATTTTGGTGGCTTTTTCTCTTGTTTTGGGTATTTCCCTGTAGGAGTTTTATGTCTTCCTTTGAGCGATATTTCCCATATCTACTTTGTTTTAGCAATCAAAAATATTTCAGTTGTTTTTATCCTTCTTTGTGGGGACATTGTTGATTTTTGCACTAATTTATATTATTATGTGTTGTCAACTTTGTACTTTTTATGTCATTGCCTGAAATAAATAAATAAATGAAAATGAAAAATGATATTGTCATGATGTTCGGATGCCCATTGTGGACGCCGTCTTTGCTCCACAGTAAGTCTTTGCTGTCGTCCAGCATTCTGTTTTTGTTTACTTTGTAGCCAGTTCGGTTTTAGTTTTGTTCTGCATAGCCTTCCCTAAACTTCAATGCCTTTTCTTAGGGGGACTCACCTTTTGTTTATTTTTGGTTTAATTAGATACATTTTTACCTGCACCCTGCCTACCGCTGTTTCCAACATCTACAAAGCAATTAGCTACCTGCTGCCACCTACTGATATGG
This sequence comes from Nerophis lumbriciformis, assembly GCF_033978685.3. Taxonomy (NCBI): domain Eukaryota; kingdom Metazoa; phylum Chordata; class Actinopteri; order Syngnathiformes; family Syngnathidae; genus Nerophis; species Nerophis lumbriciformis. Next base: position 3,203,301 of record NC_084557.2, on the reverse strand, counting down.
AAGAGTATTACACGGTTACTCTGCCGAGCGACACTCAACAACAACACATCATTTGCAGACTTAAATTACTGGTTTGCAAAAAATATTTCTCACCCAAATAAGTGAAATTAGACAATCTTCCTTGTCTAACTTGTTTGCTGTTTTCCTGTGTGTACTGTTTTAGTTCTTGTCTTGCGCTCCTATTTTGGTGGCTTTTTCTCTTGTTTTGGGTATTTCCCTGTAGGAGTTTTATGTCTTCCTTTGAGCGATATTTCCCACATCTACTTTGTTTTAGTAATCAAAAGTATTTCAGTTGTTTTTATCCTTCTTTGTGGGGAGATTGTTGATTGTTGTCATGTCATGTTCGGATGCACATTGTGGACGCCGTCTTTGCTCCACAGTAAGTCTTTGCTGTCGTCCAGCATCCTGTTTTTGTTTACTTTGTAGCCAGTTCAGTTTTAGTTTAGTTCTGCATAGCCTTCCCTAAGCTTCTATGCCTTTTCTTAGGGGCACTCACCTTTTATTTATTTTTGGTTTAAGCATCCATCCATCCATTTCCTACCGCTTGTCCCTTTTGGGGTCGCTGGAGCCTATCTCAGCTGCATTCGGGCGGAAGGCGGGTTACACCATGGACAAGTCGCAACCTCATCGCAGGGCCAACAGATAGACATTAGACACAATTTTACCTGCCTCTCGCTGTTTCCAACATCTACAAAGCAATTAGCTATCTGCTGCCACCTACTGATATGGAAGAGTATTACACGGTTACTCTGCCGAGCGACACACAACAACAACACATCATTTGCAGACTTAAATTACTGG